>NC_066623.1:102094564-102397668 GCF_025201925.1 Gopherus flavomarginatus | reverse complement strand
CGGCTGCCTATTCTGCCTATGGCTAAGGACGGCCCTGGATACAGACTAACACAGCTACCCCCAATACTTCATGAATGGTGTGTGTTCGCTCCCCTTTGCATAGCAGAAAGAAACATCTAGTCCAGAGTTCTGAGTATGCGGTGCAAACAAACTTGTAATTATTAATATATTCAGCTCTTTGCAATTTAGGAGATTAAAGCTCTTCAAAACTTGGAATAAATTTGACAGTTTAAATCACTTTTCACAGCAAAGGCTCTGAAGCCATTTGCACTTTTAAATCTAAGCTCTTTTAACATTTTGAAATGCTTCAATAACACTACATTCTATGCACTGTCTGAAGTGATTTAATATTCCTGAAGTGTGTCAGGTTTTTTTTTCTTTAATGAGCTCTTCAAATCTGTATGAGCATTATATAACATGCAAGGATAGCTGTTCAAAGTCTGCCAAACTGATTTAAAAATATAAAGTTCCTTGCTCCTCCCCTAGAAACTCTAATGAGTAAGTAAAACATGCAAACAACAAAGAATCTCTACAAAGTCATGAAGCCTGTTAAAACAACATCCTCAGAAAACTTTGAAGCCCAAAGGAACTTTAATTTACCTTTCCTAGTTAAGGGAAAGCAAAAAGAAGAGATGAAAATAAGTGAAAGGCTGATTGGATGAGAGGTTATTTTTAGAATAGAATTTTTCACCAGTTCCATTCTACTAACACAAGTGGAAAGGATATTTTCACTTAATATTTTCACATTGTTTCCTTAATATTTTCAGCTCAACAGCATTTATTAAAGCAATAAGGATAATGAAACCGAGGGTACCTCTACAGTACGGGATTATTCCGATTTTACATAAATTGGTTTTGTAAAACAGATTGTATAAAGTAGAGTGCACACGGCCACACTAACCACATTAATTCGACGGTGTGCGTCCATGGTCCGAGGCTAGCATCGATTACTGGAGCATTGCACTGTGGGTAGCTATCCCGTAGCTATCCCATAGTTCCCGCAGTCTCCCCCGCCCCTTGGAATTCTGAGTTGAGACCCCAGTGCCTGATGAGGCAAAAATCATTGTCACGGGTGGTTCTGGGTACAGCCTCACCCCTCCCTCCGTGAAAGCAGCAGACAACCATTTCGCGCCTTTTTTCCTGGGTGAACTATGCAAACGCCATAGCACAGCAAGCATGGACCCTGCTCAGATCAATACTGCAATCGTGGACGTTGTAAACACCTCGCACATTCTCGTGCAGTCTATGCTGAACCGGGACCTGCAAAGCCAGGCGAAGAGGAGGAGGCGGCTACGGCAGCGCGGCGATGAGAGCGATGAGGACATGGACATAGAATTCTCTCAAACCGCGGGCCCCTGCGCTTTGGAGATCCTGCTGGTAATGGGGCAGGTTCTAGCCATGGAACGCTGATTTTGGGCCCGGGAAACAAGCACAGACTGGTGGGACCGCATAGTTTTGCAGGTGTGGGATGATTTGCAGTGGCTGCGAAACTTTTGCATGTGTAAGGGCACTTTCATGGAACTTTGTGACTTGCTTTCCCCTGCCCTGAAACGCCATAATACCAAGATGAGAGCAGCCCTCACAGTGGAGAAGTGAGTGGCAATAGCCCTCTGGAAGCTTGCAAAGCCAGACAGCTACCGGTCAGTCGGGAATCAATTTGGAGTGGGAAAATCTACTGTGGGGGCTGCTGTGATGCAAGTAGCCAAACCAATCATTAAGCTGTTGCTATGAAAGGTTGTGACTCTGGGAAACGTGCAGGTCATAGTGGATGGCTTTGCTGCAATGGGATTCCCTAACTGCGGGGGGGCAATAGATGGAACCCATATCCCTATCTTGGCACCGGAGCACCAGGGTACCCAGTACGTAAACGGCAAGGGGGTACTTTCCAATGGTGCTGCAAACACTGGTGGATCACAAGGGACGTTTCACCAACATCCATGTGGGATGGCCAGGAAGGGTTCATGACGCTCGCATCTTCAGAAGCACTGCTCTGTTTAAACTGATGCAGCAAGGGAATTACTTCCCAGACCAGAAAATGACAGTTGGGGATGTTGAAATGCCTATAGTTATCCTGGGTGACCCAGCCTACCCCTTGATGCCATGGCTCATGAAGCCATACACAGGCAGCCTGGACAGTGGTCAGGAGCTGTTCAACTACAGGCTGAGCAAGTGCAGAATGGTGGTAGAATGTGCATTTGGCCGTTTACAGGCGCGCTGGCGCACATTACTCACTCGCTCAGACCTCAGCCAAACCAATGTCCCCTTTTTTATTGCTGCTTGCTGTGTGCTCCATAATCTCTGTGAGAGTAAGGGGGAGACCTTTATGGCGGGGTGGGAGGCTGAGGCAAATCACCTGGCTGCTGATTACACACAGCCAGACACCAGGGCGATTAGAAGAGCACACCACGAAGCGATGCGCATCAGAGAAGCTTTGAAAACGAGTTTCATCACAGGCCAGGGTACGGTGTGACTGCTGTGTTTGTTTCCCCTTCATGAATCCCCCCTTGACTCCTTCCCAGTAAGCAACCCACTCTCCCCCTTCGATTACAGCTTGCTTAAGGAAATAAAGTCACTATCGTTTAAAAATCATGTATTCTTTATTGAAAGTCATTCCCTGTAAGCAACTCACCCTCCCCCTTCGATTACAGCTTGCTTAAGGAAATAAAGTCACTATTGTTTAAAAATCATGTATTCATTATTAAAAAGTAATTATAAAAAGAGGGAGAGAACTGACAAGGTATCCTGGCTGTGGTTTGGGAGGAGGATAGGAGGGAAAGAAAAGGCCATTAAAAACCTTTCAATGTAATGACAGCCTTTTGGTTGGACTGTCCACGGGGGTGGAGTGGGCGGGTGCACGAAGCCTTCCCCCACGCGTTCTTACACGTCTGGGTGAGGAAGATATGGAACATGGTGAGTGGTGGACGTGGTTACACAGGGGCTGCAGCGGCACTCTGTGACCCCGCTGCTCTTCCTGAAGCTCCACCAGATGTCGGAGAATATCAGTTTGATAACGCAGCAGCTCCAGCATTGCATCCCGCCACCGCTGATCTTCCTGCCTACACCCCTGATCTTCCTGCCGCCACCTCTCATCTCGAGCATCTCTCCTATCCTCACGTTCATCCCTCCTATCCTCATGTTGGTCCCTCCTGTCCTCACGTTCACTGGCATCTTTCCTGTACTTTGCTACCACATCCTTCCACTCATTCAGATGAGCTCTTTCATTGTGGGTTACTTCCATGATTTCCAAGTACATTTCGTCTCACGTCTTCTTTTTCCTCCGCCTTATCTGAGCTAGCCTTCGGGATGGAGTAGGGAGGCTTGAAAAATTTGCAGCTGCATGAGGGAGGGAAAAAAGGGAGAGAAGTATTTAAAAAGATACATTTTACAGAACAATGGTTATACTCTTTCACTATTCACCTTACATAGCACATGTGATTTCACTACAAGGTCGCATTTTGCATCTTAATATTGAGTGCCTGTGGCTCCGGTGTTACAGATCTCACAGATGCAGGTCTGGGCATCAGAATTCAGCTTGCATGCGGCCATGGTAAGCCATTGTCTTTCGGCTTCTCCAGCCTTCATATACACAGTGCCCTCTGATGCGTCTTTCCTGTTAACATGCAGCAGCAGAAGCCAACCCCATTCAATTCTCTAGGATGACTGCTTTACCACTCCCCCCACCGCATGGCTGGTATCATGGAAGATCACTGCTAATCACCTCCCTTCCTCTCCCCACCGCGTGGCTGGTAGCTGGGAAGATTCCTCCTAGCCAAACTCAAAAAAGCTCAGCGCTATCCTTCCTCCCCTCACTTGGCTACGTGCAAGGAAGGATTTCTTTTAAGCAATATCCCACTGGGAAAATGGCCATCTCTGTCCCCTTAATTAAATTCCTGAATTTCAACCAGGTTACCATGAACGATATCACTCTGCTGAGGATAACAGAGCGAGATAAAGAACGGATGTTTCTTGAATGCCAGCAATCACCGGGACCATACGCAGCTATGCTTTGTCATTCAATGATACCAGATCACTTGCTACATGCATGGCGTGGTAAAGTGTCCTACCATGGTGGATGGAACAAGGCTGCCTTGCCCAGAAACCTTCTGCAAAGGCGTTTGGAGTACCTTCAAGAATGCTTCATGGAGATGTCCCTGGAGGATTTCCGCTCCATCCCCAGACACGTTAAACTTTTCCAGTAACTTTACTGGCCGCGAATGCATCCCAAGCCCTCATGGCAAATCAATCATTAAAAAAACGCTTGCTTTTAAACCATGTTTTATATTTACAAAGGTACACTCACCAGAGGTCGCTTCCATGGCTTCACTGTCTGGGCTAGTGGCTTGGGAGGGCTGGGAGGGTAATTCCATCTGGGTCACAAAAAGCTCCTGGCTGTTGGGGCTAACGGAGTGCTATGTGCTCTCTGCAAGGTCATCCTCCTCTTCCTCCTCCTCCTCATCTTCCTCCTCTGCAGAATCCTCAGACGTGGTTGAGATTACAACCCCCACCTCGGAATCCATGGACAGGGGTGCAGTGCAGAGTGAAAGTTAAGGAGCTCAGACAAGCCTACCAGAAAACCAAAGAAGCAAATGGAAGGTCCAGGTCAGGGCCGAAAACATGCCGCTTCTACGCTGAGCTGCATGCAATTCTCGGGGGCTGCGCCACCAGTACCCCACCTCGGAATCCATGGACAGGGGTGGGGTGTGGTGGCGCAGCCCCCGAGAATTGCGTGCAGCTCAGCGTAGAAGCGGCATGTTTTCGGCCCTGACTCAGACCTTCCATTTGCTTCTTTGGTTTTCTGGTAGGCTTGTCTGAGCTCCTTAACTTTCACTCTGCACTGCACTGAGTCCCTGGTGTGGCCTTTTTCCATCATAGCCTTGGAAATTTTTTCAAACATTTTTTCATTTCGTCTTTTGGAACGGAGTTCTGTTAGCACTGAATCCTCTCCCCATATAGCGATCAGATCCAGTATCTCCCATGCGGTCCATGCTGGAGCTCTTTTTCGATTCTCAGGAGACTGCATTGCTACCTGTGCTGATGAGCTCTGCATGGTCACCTGCGCTGATGAGAGCTCCACGCTGGCCAAACAGGAAATGAAATTCAAAAGTTCGCGGGGCTTTTCCTGTATACCTGGCCACTGCATCCAAGTTCAGATTGCTGTCCAGAGCAGTCATAGTGGTTGGTGTACTGTGGGATAACGCCTGGAGGCCAATACCGTCAATTTGCAGCCACACTAACCCTAATCCGATACGGTAATACCGATTTTAGCGCTACTCCTCTCGTCGAGGAGTACAGAAACCGATTTAAAGAGCCCTTTAGATTGATATAAAGGGCCTCGTAGTGTGGACGGGTGCAGCGTTAAATCGGTTTAACACTGCTAAAATCGGTTTAAACACGTAGTGTAGATCAGGCCCAACTGTCAGAGTGGCCTAGCTTCCCCACCCCCAGGATTTGGGTTTATATATTTTATCTAAAATTTAAAAGAATATAATACATCCTACATGATGCACTAAGAGCTACTTTAATAGACAAATGACAAAAGATTAATCCATAATTAGGGCCCTACCAAATTCACGGTCCATTTTGGTCAATTTCACAGTCATAGGATTTTTAAAATTGTAAATTTAATTATTTCAGCTATTTAAATCTGAAATTTCATGATTTTATAATTGTAGGGGTCCTGACCCAAAAAAGAGTTGTGGGAGGATCATAAGGTTATCGCTGGGGGATTTGTGGTACTGCTACCCTTACGTCTGTGCTGCTGCTGGGGGTGGAATTGCCTTCTGCGCTGGGCAGCTGAAGAACAGAGGCTGCTGGCTGGGATCCCAGCTCTGAAGGCAGCAGAACAGAAGGATGGCATGGTATGATATTGCCCCTTTACTTCTGCACTGCTTCCTGCAGAGCTCGCACCTCAGTCAGCAGCTGCCACTCTCCAGCGGCCCAGCTCTGAATGCAGCAGCACAGAAGTAAAGGTGGCATGGTATGGTGTTGCCACCCTTACTCCTGTGCTGCTGCTGGCAGGGCGCTGCCTTCAGAGCTTGGTGCCCAGCCAATAGTCGCCACTCTCCAGCTGCCCAGCTTTGAAGGGAGCACAGATGTAAGGGTGGCAATACTGCAATCCCCCTAAAATAATCTTGTGCCCCTCCTGCAACTCGCTTTTGTGTTAGGACCCCTAATTTGAGAAATGCTGGTCTCCTCCCAGAGAAATCTGTACAGTATCAAGTAAAAGCACACAAAAGACTAGTTTTCATGGAGGAAGACCAGATTTCATGGTCCATGACGCAAGTTTCATAGCCATGAATTTGGTAGGCTCCTACCCATAATAGCAGCCCTCAAAACAAAGAAAAGAGACTACCCCAGTGAGCAACACTTTAAATAAACAAACGTCTATTTCTAGACAGGTTTACATATTAATTTACTTAAAAATATAGTCAGGCCATATCCTCCTGATTTGATACACGCTCAAATACAACAATAGATGTCTATGTAAAATCAAATGACTGAATGTATAACATCTGTAAATTCCAAACTATAGTTCAGAATGAGTTCATTGCAGTAATGCCTCCTCCTCGCTCAAACTGTAGGTCTTTGTGTAAAGCTGTGTTAGTAAACTTCCATACACTGTCCATATTTCAGCTGTTTATTATCCAGATCAGAATGGCAGTCAATCTGTTCTTCGCAGCAACAGCTTTTACTGTCTCCTCCAATCTAGGTCACTGTTAATAAATACCATAGTCTTCCAACTGTGGGAAGTACTCCGGCATGTGTTTCATCAATGAGATGTTATTTCCTCTAAGCAGCTCTTCCAGTGCTCTCTCTAGTTAAAGACATACAATTTTGTTATCCTTGTTTTTTTTAAATTCCATGGTCTTACATTTACTGACTAACAATTTCCTGGTTGTGCCTCACCACTGCCGCAGTTATTTAGATGTTATATGCATACTTCAGATTTTGCTAAAGAGGAGTCATGTGTCTTCACTTTAACAAAATACTGACAATTACTATTCCCTCATTAAGTGCATGCAGCAGTACTACAATCAAGAAATTTTGGAATTAATTGGCTTCTAATTCTGAGAGAAGTACTGAGCGTGTATCCTGTATTGTTCTTACAACAGCATAATACCTAAAGCTTTAATGAAGGAATTTTTTGAACTCTACTTTACAATTGAAAGAGTAGCAGAAGTTACACATTTTCTACACTGTAAAATTGATTAAATGCATCATCCTTGATTTTCTGTCCTCACTTACAAAAATTAAAATGATCTTCAAATCATTTTTCACTTTCACTCACAAGCTATTGGGATCAGTGCAGGAATTACTAGGTGATTTCTCTGGCCTATGTTATGCAGGAAGTCAGACAAGATGGTCAGAGTGGTCCTTTCTAGGTTTATTATCTATGAATTTTCTTCAGGGATTCACAATTCAAAATCAGCAAAGAATCCTGTGGCACCTTATAGACTAACAGACGTTTTGGAGCATGAGCTTTCGTGGGTGAATACCCACTTCGTCACATGCATCTGACGAAGTGAGTAATCACCCACGAAAGCTCATACTCCAAAACGTCTGTTAGCCTGTAAGGTGCCACAGGATTCTTTGCTGCTTTTACAGATCCAGACTACGGCTACGTCTTCACTACCCGCCGTATCGGCGGGTAGCAATCGATTGCTCGGGGATCGATATATCGTGTCTCATTTAGACGCGATATATCGATCCCCAAATGCGCTTATATCGATTCCGGAACTCCACCAACCCCAATGGAGTTGCAGAGTCGACATGGGGAGCCGCGGACACCGATCCCGCGCCGTGAGGACGGTGAGTAATTCGATCTTAGATACTTCAACTTCAGCTATGTTATTCATGTAGCTGAAGTTGCATATCTGAGATCTATTTTCCCCCGTAGCGTAGACTACCCCTAACACAGCTACCCCTCTGATACAATTCAAAACGTAAAGAATTTCCCCACCTGCACAAAAGCTGTTTCATGTCTATCAACATGAAGGAAGGAGGAAAAAAAACGGTTTTGAAAGGATTTGTAACTAAGGTTGTCATCACCCGGGGCTTTTGGTTCTCCCCAAACCCAAACTGGTATATGAAAGCTTCCTCCAAGCGTCTTCTGGGGAGAAGAAGCCCAGCTCCCAACCTTGCTTGACCAAATATTCAAGCAACTACCTTCAGCTCCTGCTTTGCTTCCCTCATGGTTAGAAATCAGTTTCCTTCTCTTTAAGGTGCCCAAGTTGGGTGCCCACAAGGTAACGGCTATACAGCCCACTCTAGTGGTCTTAAATAAAGTGTGACTGGAGAAGGATAAAAAAAATAAAGAGGAAAAAATGACAGAACAATTATACAGTAAATGCTCACAAGACAGGAGAAAAAGCCTTGCTAGACAGGCACAAATCTTGCACTGTTAAAGCATGGAATTACTATAAAAACTCATGCACATTTGATGGTCACTGGAGTCACAGCTTGTGGCGCAAATGGCACATGCTCTTCACTCTTCCAGAATCCCCTCACACTCCTGAGAGATGCCCTGGAGCTCTTTTCTGGGACAGAGTCTTGTGGAGTCCCTTAGCAGCTGTTTACCAGAAGATGCCCTATTGAACCCCACCCAGCCCACTTCCACAGATGGTCCTCCAGTTTTGTGAGGAGCTTGCTGGAGTAGGTGCGTATAAAAGCACTAATCTTGTAGAAGATGCACTATACTAGTCCAGGAGTGAACATTTAGGGCCTGATCTAAAGCCCACTGAAGTCAATGAGAGTCTTTCCATTAACTTTAACCAAGAGCTAAAAAAGGAGGAAGACATGGAAAGGTGAGACCTTGAGACTCAGACAGAAGGCAGTAGAAATTTGGCAAAGAAGGCAAAAGGAGACAAGGAGGTGATGGAAGAAAAAGATGGCAGAGGAAGAAGAAAAGGGACTGAATATGGAAGGCCTGTGTTCAAGAAACAAATGTTGTAATTGTTATATAAAAAAAAGCAAAGACTGCATAAAAACTTGGCTTGTCTGCAAAAGACAATGATTGGAGTTGAACTGTAGCATGTTTAGCCCAGTGGTTCCCAGACTTGTTCCGCCTCTTGTACTGGGAAAGCCCCTGGCTGGCCGGGCTGGTCTGTCTACCTGCCGCATCTGCAGGTTCGGCTCCCACTGGCCACGGTTCGCTGCTCCGGGCTAATGGGAGCTGTGGGAAGCGGCAACCAGTACGTCCCTCAGCCCGCGCCCCTTCAGCAGCTCCCATTGGCCTGACGCTGCGAACCGTGGACAGTGGGAGCGCGATTGGCTGAACCTGAGGATGCAGCAGGTAAACAAATCGCGGTGGAACAAGTTTGGGAACCACTGGTTTAGCCTTTTTATTTTTTTCCAGTTTTGTCATTTGCCTACTTCTAGACAGCAATGAGATAGTCAAACGACGCTGTTGTGGCATTTCAGTATTTAAATAATTTCATTTAAACATTATTTCTTTACTGATGCTTAAAAGATATAGCACGTATAGTTAAAGGAAAACTTGATATGAGATGTTACAATTGGAAATCCTATAAACAATTTCTTCTCACAAAACAAATACACACAAAAGTCAAAAGTCTTAGGAAGTAAAATATATACTTTGTCCAGAGAACACGCCTCTGACTAGCTGCAGATTACTTCTTTGTCTTATTTCCTCCCTCAATTTTCATACACCGTGGCAATTTATGACATCCCTTATTTAGTGTTATTATTTATTGATTTGTTTTTCTTATTTAACTGGTTATTTTTCCTCTAATTTTTTTTAAATGATTCCTATGCTCCGCCCCCAAAATCTTCTGTCCCGTCCTCTGATCTAAAGAAAATGCATTTGTATTATACTTTCATTACCATGTCTGTAATAAGACATAATTATCTTTCACAGATGGATCATTCTTAGTCTTCCAATATCAGGGAATTACTTTCTGAGCAATCAGGAGCCATAAAAAATAATCCAATTCACTCACTCTCTTGGGATTCTACGTATTCTAGATTAACCTGCTATATGAAGACTTATTTATTTAAAAAAAAAAAGCTACAAGAAGGTTCATACAGCTGAGCCTAGTAACAAATTTTATTTAATTTATTGTGGATTATAATCTGCCACATTATCCTAATACTAAGGCAAATTTGCAAGCATGTAATCCAGATCCACAACTGATTTTAATCAATGTAGCCCCATTAAAGTCATGGAGCTATGTAGATTTAACACCAGTTGAGGATCTGGCCAAAATATTGCTTTATGAAGCCAGGATCTATACAGCATCCCAATAGTAAGATGTTTATTACTATTCCAAAGACTGCAACAATAATTTCCAAAATTCCTCCCGGAGGTCGCTCTTCACAATATAAAACTTCACATATTTCTTCACTAATTTTTCCATGGAAATATTAGATTTAAATAAACTGGCTGAAAACATTTCTGTTAGAAAATGCTGACTCAGTGAAATTAAAATGTTTTGCCATAACATATCAATTTCATCAACATTTTCAACAGGAAAATATCAAAATGTTTAATTTCAATAAGGTAGAAGTGCTTCATTCTGAATTTATCATTTCCAATACAATTAAATGTTTCAATAAGGTAAAAATAAAATATTTTAATTTTGCAAGAAAATTCTAAGATTTTGACTTTCTATTCCAAATCAGGACAAAGCCATATTTTGAAATCTGAGAAGTTCTGATTTTTGATCAGCTCTAGATTTAAAGAATTCACTCAAAGGCTGACATTTCCCTAGGAGGATTTGCAATCAAACTGAAAAACATAAATCTCCAACATAATTTTAATAAAGAATATTTAAAAATTCCAACACTCAGAACACAGGAATTGCCAGACTGGATCAGACTCTAGGTCCTCTTTGTCTAGCATTCTGTCTCCAATTATGGCCAACATGAGATGCTTCAGATAAAGTTGTAAGACTCAACAAAAAGGCAAATGTAAGGCAATCTGTCCCCGACATTAGGTCTCATCCTACTCTCTAATAGTTAGAGACCGGCTTAGATCCTGAAACATGTGGTTTAACATCCCCTCCAAAATTGTGGTTATGAATCATAACAACTCTGGATATTCTTGTTATCTTTATAAATGACCAATCCCTTTTTGAATCCTGCTGTTTGGAAATCCACGGCCACTTATTTCTGACAGTACTGCTCACTACCATGAGTAGCCCCACTGCTTCCAATATCTGATATATCACAGGGCTGGGTGGCACTGCAGGGCAAGAGGGAGTGGAATAAGGAAGAAGCCACTTTCTATGCCATACTTGAGCTTGGAAATCTGCATGAGGCTAATACTACTAAAAAAAGTACTAACTCCATTCTGTACTTCTACTTTGCTATGAGAGCATGCAACATCCCTGAGGAAATAACTTTGCGCTCATGGGATAGGAGACCCTAGGGAGGTAGAGAGAGGAGTGTGCGCTTGTGCAGTGCACTCCCTCTAGGGATCTCAGGATCCGGGAGTTTTATAGGCAGCTGTAACAACTTGTGGTCTCAGGTCTCTGCCCTTGGAAGTGAAAAATGCAGCTCCAACTCTGGGTGTGTCTATATGGCAAGTGAGGATGCAACTGTAGCATGGTAAGGAATACCATTGCTTTAATCTAGCTAGCACAGGTAAAAACGGTAGCGTAACTGTGGCAGCACAGGCTAGCAATGCAAATGTATACCCAGAGCTCTCTAATGGGCTTGAATCATTGTGTCACGGGGTGCAGCACAGGCTAGCCACCTGAGTACATGCTCTTTGGGGAGCCTGGGTACGTACTTGAGTTGCCAGCCTGTGCTGAAGCCCATTCCACCACATCTACACTATTATTGTTATCCATGCTACCTAGATCAAAGCTAGCATGGGTGTATCTACTCAGGCTACAATCAACACCTTCATTTGCAGTGTAGACATACCCTATGAGGTGAGTCTTTACAGTAAAATTTCCCCTCCTATGGGGATTGTTCTGCAAAAGGGACTTAAATAAAGTACATATTGTTTTTGTAATCCAATGTTCTGTCACCAAGATCTTAGAAATCAGCACTCATATCCAGCCATGTTTTTTTTTTCCCCAAAGCTTTTAAAAGGGTATTACAAATAACGAAGATCAGGGCACAAAAAGAAATACACTTAAAAACTCAACATCATCCCTTTTCATTAGAATAGAGAGAGCAAAAGGGGTATATGCTCGAACAGCACAGGAAATCCCACAGATTTGGGTAGGATTCTACTATTTTAGGAATGAAACTGAATGTCTTTTTCATATCACTTGTATTACTGCAAGACTGCAAAATATCTGGATTTTCATATGTCTATATGGCACTGGAAAAAATGCTAATTTCTGTTTTCAGTATAAGAAAACCAAACAAACACACATACACACACACACAAATACCACCAAGACAAACATTTCAAAAATATAGGACTTGACTCTGATCTCACAATAGTTTTATACTAGTGTAACTCATTAAAGGCAATACAGTCACTAATATAAAAACACGGAGTTACATTTACTATAATAGGGTAACTTCACTGATTTTAATGAAGGCACATCAGTATAAACTTGGTGTAATTCCATGAACATCAGTGGAGTTACACTCATGTGTAGGTAAGATCAGAAAAAAGCCCTGGAACTCTAGTTTACAATGCTGTAATTCTAAAGAAACACAAAAAAGCAAATTTGTACATTACCAAAGCTATGTCTTTGGGATTTATTTTTTGCAACGCTGAAGAAGAAATATTCATTTGGCAACCTCTCAACACCATGAAGAAAAGGAAGGGAAATAAAGACTAAGAAGGGACAAAGTACAAAGTACACAGCCGGGATCACAGCATACTGTAATTAGGGCTGTTAAATGATTACTAAAGCGAGATGGTGTAATCATCACGCTAGAGGAAAGTGCTAAGTAGCCAGTCAGCAGCATCTCCAGGGAGAAGGTAAAAGCAATGTCAGGGACCCTACCTTTTTTACTTACATAAATACTCTTAAAATCAGCCTTCTAATTGGGTTAGGGAGTTTAAGAATTTAAAGTCTTATGTCACGAGATCTGGACAGTTTTCCCACATTTTGAAATGGCCAAGTAAGCTGAAGCAAATGTGAATGTATTAACTTTCCTACCCTCTGAATAATATGTGAGTGCAGCTGCCTCTACATATATATTATTTCAAGATCATTTTCTCAATATTACCAGTGAGACTGAACTAAAGATCTGTTTCTCATTCTCTTTGGGTGAAATGCAGCCCCATGAAGAAGGCTAGCACAATGCCTGTGCAAAGTCTCACTTCAGCCCTATTTTGAAATAGGATTTAACATGACGTCTCAGCAGAGAGGTGAATTTCACACTAACTTTCCCAAGCCTCATTTTAGTTTTGCTCAGATAGACCTGAAATTAGGCTTATAAATTGTGCCCTTAGCATTGCTGACTATTTCATTTCCTTAAAACAAACTTTCTTAATGTCAACAGTGAAAAATCATGCCATGCTGTTTATGCACCACTACTTTTCTCTCTGTGACCATTGTTCCCATTCAGCCAAGTATCAGGAAAACTAATTAGAGTATGTCATCTCGCTGTAAACAGATTGATGATTGATTACCATAAACCCAAGCACATATTTCTTACACTGGTTCACAGATTAACAGAGCAAGGGGTAAGATATGAAAGGTTTTCTATGTATATTTGTACATTTGTACATGGAATTTATTCTGACTGTGCTCATTCTTTGCAGCATAAATAAATATATGTATTTTGAATATTCCAGCACCTGTAATCTACTCACACAAATACTTGAGAAAACTATACTTTATGCTCAAATATTCACCAAAAGCAATTTTCCAGTGGCCAAAAAATATCACACATTGTGCTGTGCAGCTTAGTTACATAAATCAGCCAGTAAAAAACAGAAACAATGCCAAGTGATTTATGAAACTAACAAACACTGAACAAATTTCAAACTTTTCCCAAAAACAGCTGTTCAAGAATGGCTTTCAGACCAAACATTAGTTACTAAAGAAATGGGTTAATAATTTCAAATAATAAATAATTAAGAGAACTGCTATCTACTCACAGAGAGTATTTTAACTTAGTTGAAATTCATAAGCAAATTATTTCTGAGTGCATTACACACTCATTCCAAGAATGTCACATTTTGACAACAGTGGAAATCCAATTTGTGGTAAAAATGCAAAATTACTTCATTAAAACCTCAGATTCTAAGCAATTGCACATTACTGTTGTTATTTATGTACAGTAGTGCTGAAAATTAACCAGGTGTTTTCCAAACAGAGAAAGATAGCCCTTGTCCCAAAGTGTATGCAGTACAAAAAGATGGACCAAATTTTAAACTTATGGAAGTTTTTGCTTAGGTTATTTTGCTTTGAAATAATTTTATTTATCATTTTCTCACTTTTATCATTCACAGTGAAAACATATTGATTATGGCCTTTGAATCTGCAAAAACATGCAGATTCTATGTCCATGAAAAAAATCCCACTGAAATTGCCATGTAGCTTGAAAGGTTCACTTCAGAACGTGTATTTGCACAATCAGGGCCTAAATGACAAGCTTAGGGGCATATGGAAAGAACTCATAAAACAAACATATTGCCACACTAAAACCTCAGAAGAGTCCCTAGATTATTATAGGGGAGAAATGTTAAACAGCAAGACAGTTCAGCAGGCTGATAGACCTGGCCAGGTTGATAGTGTCACTGAAACACACTCTTACTTTCTAAAATTTAAAAATCACCCACATAATCTGCAGTGAGGAGCCTTTGGGTGGGAATGGCAAACTGCAGCCACTGGGAGCTGTGGGCGGCCGTGCCTGCGGACAGTCAATATAAACACTGTCTTGCAGCCTGCCAGTGGATTACCCAGACAGACCACAGGTTGCTCACCACTGGTCCAGCAGGTCCTTTCTGGCTCTTGCTCTCTGGGGAGCCTTGTCCCAGCAGCAGCACTAGACACACACAATCCTTGTGTTGTGATTGTGCCCAACCCCTGTGCGGGTGCAATGGGAGGAGGAGAGAGGGGAGCTCCTCTTGCACCCTCAACACAATCAAGCCCACAGTAAATAGGTTTTTTGTCAAGATACAGAAATATCCTAGAGAATTTACTATAGAAAAAATAGGATGCTACAGAAATTGCTTTAAAACATATAGAATTTAATAAGGAATAGAATTATTTCTGTATCTTTAACAATCCTATGGAATTTTTAAACAGGGATAGAATTCCACATTAAATACTACAAGAAAAGGGGTATCCATTTCTAATAAGAATTCAAGGAAATTAACATAAGGATGTCTTCTCTTCCCAAACATCTTTGCTGAGGCTATGGCAAGACAACTCTCCCAAAGCCCATGTATTATACTCTGTTGTTCTTTAACACAGTCTAGAAAAGAAAGTTCAAAGGCCCATATTTAAGTACAAAGGCATCCGTTAAGTCCAATACGGGGTTATATATTTTGGATTTTCTTTTAGAGGAGTACAGTGAGGATAACACAGACATGATTAAGAGGAATAAATAGGATACGTATGTCTGGGTCAGAAAAAAAGCCAGATAGAGCTCTGTCATCAGAAAAATGCAACTAAATTCAAGCAGACACAGCACTGAGACTTAGTTAATGTGAACCAATGAATAGATTCCATTTTTATGCAGGGTAAAACATTTTAGATTAACAGGCCAGTGATGCTCATGTGTTCTAACGTTAGTTAGCTATCATTAGGGTTAGGTGAACCATTAAGTGAGCTAATCTAAATTACACATCCACATGAAAGAGTTTGTATTTTCCAGAAATTAATTCTCTGTATGAATTAGGGTCAGAGTCACAACGAGCACTAAGCTCTCACCACCATTTAAACCTTTTGGACATCTCAATTCATGTATTAAAAGCTCTGCAGTACTACCCGGGGGGTGGGGGTGGGGGTGGGGGCAAGGTTCATGTTATAAATCCAGAGACAAATAAAGCAAAAAGCTGGACACATTATGAAGATCTTTATAAACAAATGCCCTGAATTGAATTTATGGGCACACTGGCAGCCAGCATACATTTGGAGGTGTAATACATTTCCTTGCTCCTTAAAGGCTTGATCCTGCAAGGTGCTGGCCCTAATCTAGCAGAGCATTAAGCACTTGCTTAACTTTAAGTTCATGAGTAGCCTACCTGATCCCAATGGGATAATTACTCAATTGCTTAAAGTTATGTGGTTGAGTGCTTTGCTGGATCAGACCCAGAGTGCTCCGCATCTTGCAGGATCAAGCCCTTGAGGAGCAAGTAACTGGTCGCATAGTGAAACTGAGCAGACTAGATCAAACGGAAAGGCAATCTGATTCGGATCGCATGACCACAGCCTCGCTTGGAGGTGAGAAAGAGGTGTATGACTATAGAGAGGTTAACACCAGACCAAACTGGGACGATTTTCTGGATCTGGCAAAGATAACAGCTGCTCTTGCTGACATTTTCAACAGGCTTTCTAGCAGAGAGAGCAGCCAAAGGTAACCCCAAACTCAGTCTGACATAGACAATCAATTACAAATGAGTAAATAAACTACCTTGTATTTATGTACCATGAAGGATCTCCCACAGCATCTGGCAAGCTTAAACTGACACAGACTACATATAGCCATCACATTACTCACTCTGAAATTGAGATATCCGTTGAATGAAAAACTGTAATTGTTTAACAACAGAGTTTTAAGTCTGAAGGTGAAAAGTACCTAATCCAGTTAAAGCCAGAGGGAATTTAGCAACACAGAATTTAATTGCCACATTTGGAATTTAGACAGGACAACTGGCTTAAACACGACTACTCTTTTCCCATGGGAACTCTAATGACTACTCGTGGTCAAGACCTTGATTTTTTTTCTCATTTGCAATACAGCACTTTGGCAGCAGAGTGCCCTCTAGCTAACTCATAATGAAGAATGCCAAGTCCTGAGTTACCAACACATTTCCTATGCACCAAGGTGTTCCTTGGAAGCTACCTAGCCATGTACAGTATTAATCAGGCCTGATCTTCCATAGCTCATGACATCTGACAGGATTGCAGCACAGTGTGGCAAGGCTGCCTTCGTTTTCCAAATAAACCACGTCAGATAAAGAAGCATGCAATAAAATTGTCTCCTATGACTGACTGATTTTAATCCCATAAAATTAACAGCAGGTAGTATTAATGTTGGCTATGGAAGATATGCAATGTTTATGTTACCCACTTGAGTTAATTAGGAAAAATATTGACAGAATTATAGAAATCAGAGATGAGAAAGACCTTGAAGACCATCTGAACTCATGTTCCTACCAATGCAGAGTTGTTCTTGACATATTCTTCATCCAGTGCACTTTTAGGTGATTCAAGAAATAGAACTTCCATCTCTTCCTTCTGGGGACTATAACACATTCAAATAGACATCACTGGTAGGACTTTCCCCCCCTTAATACAGCATGAATCACCCTATAATTACGACACCATGACATTTCAGGTTTAAATAGCTGAAATGATCAAATGTACAATTTTTTAAATCCTATGACCATGAAATTGACCAAAATGGACTCTGAACTTGGTAGGGCCCTACCTATAGGGGAGCCTGGGGGTGAACTTGAGCTGCTATCCTGAGTTAAAAGACATGATGCTGTGTCTTCACTGCTATTTTAATCTGAGTTAATTAATATGGGTTAGTTAACCCACATTCTGAACACATCTTTTATTAGCAATGTAGACAAACCCTTAGTCAAATAACTGCTATAAGCATTTAGTCACTCTGCGTTCTCAAATCACTTCAATTCTTGTTTTAACTCCCCAATTTGAGGACAGCTTTCTGATACTGAGATACTCAGTACTGCTTGGTATTCTAGATGCCTTATCACCAGTATCAGGCAGGGACAACATCCCCAATGCCAGAGATAAGATGCCTGCATACAAAACCCAAAATTTCATTAGATTTTATTGCTGTCACGTTATACCTAATTTGCTGTCCTGCACACATATTTAACAAAAACTAAACTGTAAAAAAGATTATACCACTTAGGGCCGATCAAAATTTTTCCATCAAAATATTTTGACAGAAAACTGGATTGTCAAGTAAATGAAAATTTTCATGTTAAGTGTCTGTAGTTTTTGGCTGAAAATGTTTTGGTTTTCAATATAAAGTTGAAATTTTCTATGGAAAAATACTCAATTTTCCAACTACATCTATATAAATTGTTTATTCCTCATAAAATGCTAACAGCTTATGCAATCTTTGTCATATTTGTTAAAGAAACTGCTAGGAAGTCCAGATTGGAGAGCTGAATAAGAACCAAAGCCAACATTTTCAAACATGACTACCCAAAATTAGGTATCTAGATCCATATTTCTTTATTTGTTTTGATTTATACAGTCATACCATTAAAAAGGTGCCTCTGGCTTCTTCTAGGCAATTTCTGGGTGGATTTTCAAAATATCTCAATGACTCAGATGCTTTTGAGTGAACTATGTCTCTTAAATACACAATTTATTAAATATGCAAGGCACCTGAATAAATTGTCTGGTTTTCATTTTAAGCTGCAGGTGCTCAGTTTTTCTGAAAAAATGCAGGCCATATAGTTAGGTGTCTACATTTAGGAACTCAAGTTTAAATAGTTTGGCCCATATTTTCGGCCAGCCACTTTGTTGTGCCCCCAGTTTGGTGGACACACAATCACAAACTTGTTTTTGAACTCCCAATAAGCTAGAGGCACAATTAAGATCACTTGGATGTCCAAACGGATGACTATTGGAAGCATGTTCAGCTGACACTGTGTGCCTCCACAAATTACAGATGTAGAGTCCAATTTTAAAAACCATGATACATCAAAACACCGATCACACTCACATAAACAGTTAAGTTTGTTAGAAAAAACTCACTATATGCTACACATTCTGCTGCACCAAAACTTCCAGTTTCAAACTTTCAGTATTTGAATCTGGATCCTAACTTCATGGCTGATTGTGCTCAACTATGAGCTGAACCAAAGCCCCAAATTTAATATCCTCAAACTTTGGGGCAGACTGAAACCCTGATCCAAATTTTGCTGCACAGCTCTGTACTAAAAGCACTGCAGCTGGTTTGTAACATGGGTTACTTAGGGTTTGAATCTCCATGATTCCATACTGCTTATTATTTTACATTTATAAAGTCAAGGAGATATGATTTTATTGCTTACCATTCATTTTTACCTTAGTTTTCTGCCACTATAACTTCATTCTGCCTTTTCAGATATGCCTTCTGAATATTTAAATAGCAAGTCTAATTATCCCAGACTTGATTATCCTCCTTTTAAAACCATTCCAGTGTCATCAACAGTTCAGTTCTTCATTATGCTTAGATTTAAGAAAGCTAATATGCATCACATTCATAAATTCTAGGATGATCTCCAATATTTCTTTTTAAAAACACATCTGTATCAGAGTTCTTCATCTCCAGAGCACTATTGCTGAAATGTTGAGAGCATGGCAGGTTGCTCATCACTAAATCTTCTGCACAGAGGAAAATCTAATAATATAACAGGATGTATAGTACTGTAATCAATAACAAATCCTAAATAATTGATGGCATTTCATTAGGTTAAAATAGGAAAGATTATGTTCATCAACCCATGCAGAAATATTGTTTCTTTTAAATTCTCTAAAGCAAGTGCACATTTCTGCCTTTATTTCCAAATTCATTAATAGTAAGCTCGGAAATGTTCATTTAACATTTTATACTTCCAGCTCAACAGTATTTACAGACAGGTTAGTAGGCCACATAAGTAATAAGCACCAGACTTAGTAATTCAAGCCACTGACAGCAAGTATTGTATGCTAGTGGCTCCACAAACCCAACAGTATTTTTGGTCAAAACTGCTGTATTCTATAAGAGTTTTATTGCGGCGTTTTTGATCATTACCAGTGAGGAATTTTTATTATTATTATACATGAGGCTGGTAGCATCACTTATTAAGGTTGAAGGACACTACTCATTATAAGACTCTATTTTAAGTGGCTTATACCTTTGCCAAATTTTAACCATTTGGGCTGAAATTTTCCATGCTGGTTGTCTGCCTCAGGATGAATTTTACTGGAAAGTTGCAGCCAAAACAGTTAAGTTGTTTCTGAGGATGACACGAGGGAAAAATATATTGTTTTGTGATGTTAAAAGAATTATGGCAACTTTTGTTTTGGAAAGCTCGAGCATTCCCGTTTTGTTGCAGGGACCTGAAATTTGGCATGGTGGTGGCCTTTGCGTCAGAGACATGGCTTTTGCCATCCCCATATGTGGCCAAGTTCTAAGTCTTTGAAAAAAATCTCAATTTGCACATACGCAGTGAGACTACTTACAGTTTAGTAGCTAACGTCTCCAAAGAGTCCATCCCCTCACAGCTTCTACTTTTTCCAGGGGAAGGAAAATAGACTAGGACATGAAGCGCAGTGATGCTGGGACTGAAGTGTACGTGTGGAGGTGTCAAGGATTGGGTGCCACAGGATGAATAGGGAGAAACTAGCACTGACTGGGCAAGGAGATTGACACTGGGGTGTGAGGAACCAGGACTGGGATTTGGGTGGGTGGGAGAAAGAGGGTTGGGAGCCATGGAAGGCTAGGCTGTGACTGGCTGGTCAATGAGTGTGGGACAGGGACACACGGAGGCACAAAGGCTGTAGATGGCTATGTAAAGAGACTACGTCTGGGAGCAAGTGTGAGAAATGGAAGTAAGAGAGGGGAGTGAGCAAGGAGAGGGAGCAAGTTTGCAGTAAGTTTGAGATTGCATGAGGAGTTAGGGCAGGGGATGGCAAACTACGGCCCATGGGCCGGATCTGGCCCATCAGGACTTTCAATCCCAGCCCACACTCCCTGCCTACCCTGGCCCCGCGCCATTCTCAGAAGCGGCCAGCACCTGGGGGAGGGGCAGAGGGGTCCATGCACTACCTTCACCTGCAGGCACCACCCCCCGCAGCTCCCATTGGCCAGAAACGGGGAACCATGGCCAATGGGAGCTTTGGGGGTGGTACCCACACACGAGAGCAGTGCACGGTAGAGCCACCTACCCCACCCCACCCCACCCCCAGGAGCCAGTGCCAGACATGCCGGCCACTTCCGGGAGTGGCGCAGGGCCAGGGCAGGCAGGGACCTGCCTTAGCCCCGTTGCACACTGCTGCCATCCTGGAGCAGCTTGAGGTAAGTACTGCCAGGCCAGAGCCTGCACTCGGAACCCCTCCTGCACTCCACACCCCTTGTCCCATGCCCCTTCCTGCACACTGCACCCCCACACACACCCTGCACTCCCTCCTGCACCCCAACCACCTGCCCTAGCCCTACATTCATGGCCCTGCATGCAATTTGCCCACTCAGATGTGGCCCTCAGGCCAAAACGTTTTCCCACCCGAGATGGGGCAACAAAGACCAGTGGGGGAGAGCTGGGACTAGCTGGTCAAACAGCCTGGTCAAAGAGCTGCAAAACAGGAGACTGGGACAAGGATCCAGGGAGGCGAAGGAACGGTAGGGGGAGACTGGACTGGGAGCCAGTAGGAGGGGGGATCAAGGGTGGGCAAGGATGACTGGAGGCCAGAGGGGAGGGTAAGAGAGAAACAGATCAGATGAGGAGCCAGGAGGCAGGAACAGGGAATGGCTGGGCAAGCAGATTGAGATTGAGATGGAGAGACAGACTGGAAGAGGCGGGGGACAGGATTCAGATGGGGAGTCCTGAGGACAAGACTAGGACTGGCTGGATAAGGAGACTGGGATGAGACATACGAAGAGCAGAGACAGGGACTGTGTAGGCCAGGAGAATGCAGACAGGACAAGGAGCCAGAAGTGGGAAGAGACAGGGTGAGATTGGAGGGAACAAGGCAGAAGGGGTCAAACTTGGAGGGAAATCGGCAAAAGAGCCATATCCACTAGAGCAGGGATTCTCAAACTGGGGGTCGGGACTCCTTGGGAGTCACAAGGTTATTACATGGGGGGTCACGAGCTGTCAGCCTCCACCTTTGCCTCCAGCATTTATAATGGGGTTAAATATAATAAAAAGTGTTTTTAATGTATAAGGGGGCATTGCACTCAGAGGCTTGCTGTGTGAAAGGGGTCACCAGTACAAAAGTTTGAGAGCCACTGACCTAGAGCACACACACACACCCCAGAGCTTGGCTGGAACTCAAGATTCCTGAGTCTCACTATCCCTCTGCTATCGATCAGCAAATATCAGGGAAATCCACTAGGGCTGTTCCGCAACGAGGATAAAAATTATTGCTGGTAGTTACTCCACTAGTTCAAGTAGCAGAGGTCTTTGTGCTGGATCTAATGGTCCACCCCCCTGGTGAATCATGATCTAGTCAATACGGTGTTGTACAATGACCTGTTTTTTTCAGTTTGCTTTTTTTAATAACATAGGTAATTACAAACAAAAATTGTATTACAAGAACTTTAAGGTTGCAAAGTTAAGCACTTCAGATTGCCTTTGCAACTCAGTTTAGCTTCCCTTTTCAAATGCATTATGATATAGTCTTTAATTACGTGATCACATACTACGTTTTCTATAGGACTCCTGCCTCGTTCAGTGCACAGGATGGACGGGCTCAGTTAATGACACTATTCAACATAAATCTACTTAAATCGCAGAGAAATCAACATTTTTCACAGGTCGGTCATGGCATAATTTCTCTGCAGCATTTCTCAAACTCGGGATACCAAGCTAAAAGGGGGGTCACAAGCCTATTGGGTGGCCAGAGAGCAGCAGCTGCTGGCCAGGTGCCAACTCTGAAGGCAGTGCCAGCAGCAGCGCAGAAGTAAGAGTGGCATGGTATGGAAAGCATCAGCAGCTGTTCACTGGTCACACAGCTCTGAAGGCAGAGCATAAGTAAGGGTGGCAATACTGTGACCCTCTTACAATAGGCTTGTGAGCCCTTTTTTACTCCTTTGCGAACTCCCGTTTGAGAAACAGTGTGTACTTTTGTATACTTTTACCCTATAGTATAGAGTAAAAGTACACAAAAGACCAGATTTCATGGGGGAGACCAGATTTCACAGATCGCGACACATTTTTTATGGCCACAAATTTGGTAGATCCCTATTAATAAAGGCTCTGCAATGTGGGTGCATCTTATATATATCGTAGTGGGTTTGGGAGTTAGGCCTGTGAACTCTGCCACTCATTCAATGCCACGTACTGAAGAATTCGCTGATCAGCTTTGCTAAGAGTTCTGGGCAGGAATGTGCCATCAGAGTGACACATTATATCAATAGCATACGCTTTGGAGAAACAAGGTCAAAATTAGAGAAAGAGAAAACGCAAGGTCCAACATGCTCTAACCTTAGGGTCAGTTTCAGTCAAGGCAACTGGGGAAAATGTTGCTTGCATTGAGGCCTTGGATATCAAATTGGCATCTGTATTATCACGAACATTAAGGGGGAAAACACTCTTGCCGTTTCTGAAAACTCTTTCCCCAGGAAAGGTAATATTCAGTGGTGGAGGAAGTGCCTCTCACAGTGAGCTGTTCAGTGGTAATGCCTCCTAGAGTTGCTTTTGTATTTTGGTCCTGGAACACTCTCTGCTGTACACACCACAAAAGACAATAAACCCTGTATCACATGGTGCTTTGCTAGTGCTACAACCAGCTCCAGGAGAACAGGTTCTGGTCCTCACTCTGAGGGGGCAGATGTGTGATAGGGTGCACTGACCCTTTGGGCTTCTACGGGGAAATCCATTTGGGACAAAGTGCCCTAAACTGGTCACTGTAAATCTCACTTCCCCCCATTTCTACCACAGGGATGTATCCAGGGCCAGCTGGGGCTAAGAAGCTGGGCTTGCTTCTGAGCCCTATTATGCACCACAGCTATACATGGCAGCTGCCATTCTTTGAGAGCCATGACTGTCACCAGCTTCACAGGACATAACTGACCATCTAAATCGGGGTGGGGAACCTACGGCCCGCAGCCGTGATCCGGCACCTTGCTTAATTCCATTCGGCCCACGGCAAGTATTTCTAAAAATATAGACCTAAGAAAGTAGTCTATGGGGGGCAGAGACAAGGGTGGGGACGAGGAGGAAGGTGAGCTGCATGCAAAGGCTGTAACAGAAATTCTGAGGCAAGGCGGAGCCGCCAGCCACTCTAGTGCATTATGACCTCACAACAGCTGGTGCTGGAGCCCAGCAACGCATGCCTCATCATTGTCCACACTTGCTTCCTGCGCTCTAGTGTGGAACACCTATTAATGTCCCTGAGGCCCGGGTGCCTACAGTGGTGTTCGGGCTGCAAGGGTTGTAACGTGAAAAACTGCTATTGGACTTAATTTGCAATCTCGGCCATCACACTACAAAAAGTGGGTGAGTTGAACTTTTCTATTTATCCTTCTTTAAAACAAAACTAAATTAAGTTTTTTTCACTTGTGTGCGGCCCGTGACTGATTTTTAATGTGGGTCAATGGCCCGTGATAGAAAAAAAGGTTCCCCATCCCTGATCTAAACCATCATCCTATTTCAGAGTAATTACCTGATTTGTCTCTAAAAACACAGTAACAGCAATTGTTTCTCCATCTATTTAGCTTCCCTCTCCACAAACACATAATTCAGCCCCCTTCATGTCTTTGCTTTCTATAGGCCTTGCTGCCTATCTACAGTGCACTCTCTTTCTCTGTTGTACACTAATTCAGTTTTATACAGCGTAGGTTTTTAGTAGCAATTTCGTACGCTTAAACTCTCTCTTGTAACCTTTGTGTTAGTTTGTCAGAGCAATCATTAAGCTTTGGCACTTTAAGGCTGATGGGTCTATCACAAGAGAATTCCAACACAAACTGCCATTTATACACATTCAAATAGGATACTTAAGAGCCTGCCATACCTGATTTGCACACACAAATCAGTTTGTAAACAATCAAAAACATTGTTGTGAAAAAGACAGTATGTGCCAAACTTTAGGTACATAAAATTACGTTTGCAATTTCAGAGGCTAAATAAAAGCTCCATTGAGAATTTGACTGATTCTGCCCAGGTAAATGTTGAAGTGCCAAATGAACCTTAAGTCCAGATCCCGAAACACGGTCCACGTGGAGCAGATTTCACAATCGCCGTTTTATGTACCATGTATGCTGTAATAAGTAGGGCCCACGGACTGGATCACGTTCCAGCCGCCACTCTGCTTTTGTGGTCTAATATCAGAATTCCATTACAGCTCTGATTCTCGGTCACTGAGATCAATGGAATTGTTGACATCTACTTCAAAAGGAGAAAGATAATGCCCCTGTTTGAGCACAGCTTTGTGTGCTTCATACTTTAAAAAAAAAATCACTGAGGGCCCAATCGAAGGCCAAAAGACCTCAGCTGGGCTTTGAATCTAGGCCCCCGAGCAAAAGTTCCCTTTAATCAGAATTATTTTTCAATAGTGACAACACGTATCACAGATGGGAATAAACTTCTGTTGGTGTGTAAATAGTATTTATAGTAAAGCCTTCAATCTGAATTTATAAAGTTGTTAATTTTTTCACATGTACAGATGGACTAAAGCAGCAAAATTCAGATTCAGATTTCACACACCTTGGGCTGGGAGGTGTCAGAACTAGCACATTATAAAAAGAAAAATCTGAATTTTGCACATGGACCTATGTTCAGAGCTCTGGACATTATTATCTAGGTTTATCACTAAGGCACTTTTCTAATATAGACAGTTCTGATTAGAGTCAAGGGTTACCTTAAGTTCACAAAGATCTTCTGCCTTATGCTGAAAATTACATTTGCTTTATGTAGATCATACATCACTCAGAACTGATATTTCAAAACAACCCCTTTTTACGTTTTTTAGGAAACTGCATTTATGTACTCACTATTTACATTTGTTTATATATTACAAAATAAATATCCACATGCAATATTCAGTGCAATATACTGATACAATGAATTAAACTTTATCACGTTTTCCTAAATTGAGCTCAATCTTGCAACTGCCTTTGTCCAGGCAGACCCTTACGTTGTGAAAAGCTACAGTGTACTCAATAGCAGTATAGGCATGCCAATGAAGAGACGAATTGCAGGATCAAAGCCTTAATGTACATTATAGCTATAATACCGTACAAAAGCTATGCTAACTAGAACATAATAGCTTTATTGAAGTATTTATTTAAGGGATGTCAAGTGATTTTTTTTTCAAAAAATTTTAAAACGTCGTTTCTGATAGAGAAAATGTTCTTAAATTCTATTAAAACAATTTACTCTCTGATCCCTTGCTGACATTTACATAGATATTTTCAGTAAGATTAAACTAACCATGACACTGATCCTGCAACCTGCTTCAAATGGGCAAACCTGTGCAACCAAATAAACCCTCATTGACTTAGATGAGCTGGAACAGGGAACCAGTCACTCAGAGTTCATGGCATGTTTGGAACCTGCCTATTACATGGGAATAGGGCTTAAATTCTCAGGGAATATTTCCCGGAGCCCCACATCCCACACCCCGCATTTGGGGCTCCAGGCTTCGGCTATGGGGCGGTGGGTCTCAGGGCTTAAGCCCCATAGGGAGAGGCACCAGGACTTGGAGCTTTAGTCCTGTGGGGGAAGTGTGGGCTGCTCCAGTCCGGTGGACTCCAGCTCAATTTAAGTCTTGCATGGGAGCAGTGAAACTGACTATACTAAGTGCTGTTAAATGCAGAACTGAGAAAATAGTAGTTTGTTGTTGTTTTGCTTAATGTTTTTTAGCTATTGTTATTGTAGGTTGAACTCCTAACTACAAGAGGTATACAAATTTCAGGCAAATGGGATTTTTGAAGCCATGTGCCTTTATATACATATGTTTCAGCCCACCTATTTTTTGCCTTTTCACTTTAGTGATATATTTCTTTCAAAATGCAGATTCCTCTCAAAATTATCTTGCAAAACTGAAAAGAATTGATCAGTTTAGACGTTAGGATACAGACAGAATACTTGACAGTTAAGCTTGGAAATATTACTGCAAAACGTATAATTTACATAAATATTTAAAGAAAAGGTCATATCTTTTTGGTCACTGTATAGTCACTCTGTTGCTAACAGACCTTAGAATCACCAAACAATGCTTAAATTCACATGAGATGTGTCATATGTGCATGAATATTTATACTTATGTGCTCAGCTGTTAGGAAACTTTGAATTCCATCCCACTGTTTGTCAATACTGTAATGTAACTCATCTGTCTGTACAATGAAAGTGTATGTATGTCCTTTTTTTAAAAAAATCAACCTAGAAATCGCATAATAAAAGATATTAACATTTTAAAAACTGCAGATTTCAATGGGACTGAATGGCCAGCGGACAGGTAATGGGATACCGACCCTTTCACCTATAGCTCAACAGTTTCATGCCCCCAAGTTCAGCAGCGACTGGAAGTTGTTACCCCCAAGCACTGCTTAATGCCTGAAATGAGTTTGTGGTCTCACTCCTATTCCTAATGAATTAGTATCCACATCAGAAAATTAACTGGCAATTTTAGAAGAGGGGACAATGTATTAAATGGGCATGGAAAGAAATTACTCACCTCGCACAGTAATGATAGTGCTTGATGAGTGTCCCTGTGGGTGCTCCACTGTAGTGTCCCTATGGGTGATCCACTGTAGGTGACTCCCAAGCAGTGGGCTGTTGCTTTGGAGTCAAATCAGCTACAAATGACAATACTATGGAGCCAAAGATGGCATCAGAGGTGGAATCCCCAGTAATCACATAATGTTCTGCGAAGGTTTAGACTGACGCCTAGGTTGCCATTCTACAGATTTCTGAGATAAGGACATTCTTGAGGAAAGCAACAGAAGAGGAGACCACCTCCTTGCAGTGAGTGCAACTACCAGCTGGAGGTGTCATGTTGTAAACCTGATAACATTGTTTAATACAGTTCGAGACTCATTTGGAGAGAGTCTCTGGGCTGATATTGCCGAGCCCCTGGATCTCTCCACAATAGAAAGGAAAAGCTTAGATGATTTCCTAAAAGCCTTCATCCTATCCAGGTAAAAGGCCAGGGCTCTCTTAACGTCCAGTGTGTTAAGTATAGTTTCCCTGTTATCACACTGAGGCTTGGGGTAAAAGGTCAGGAGGTGAATCAGTTGTTTTATATGAAAAGGAGAGGTCACCTTGGGGATGAACTTCAGGGGTGGTCTGAGTGTGACCTTGTCCCGAAAGAATATGGTATGGAGAGGATGTGCCATCAGTAGGGCTATTTCCCCTATTTTTCTCAGCCCGTTTACACATAGGTCTCACTGATCCTGGAGTTTGCGATATAGCCTTGGCTGGGTCCAGAAGGGCCTCACTGATAGGGAGGACTATTCTGGAGCACGAGGAAGAGTGTAGGATGTTGGATAGACTGCGATGAGTATCTGCGGTGTGTTTACTACCCTTTTTGCCAAGCCCTGGAAGAGCCAGAAATCATTGGCTAAGGATGGTGGTGGGGGCATCACTGCCTTGTTTGGAGAGGAGGAAGATATGTTAGTTCTCAGTGCAACTCCTCTACTCTGTTCCTCCATGATTTCCTCTTGAGTTTCAGAGGCTCTGGATGCCATGGCAGAGGGAGAACATCTCACAGGCTCACGATGAGTCAGGCTAGAAGCCTGACAAGTGTAGGTTCAATATGTAACCCAGGGATCCCAACAGAGCCAATGGGATGGTGGATAGAGCTTGATGGTGGTGCCCATGGCTGGCCATACCATTGTGGTAGCAGAGCAAGTTGAGGACATGTCTGAGGAGCCCGCTGATAATGGGCAACATAGGGCGCATGGAAGGAATGGTAGGAGATGACCTCCTCTCACTCACTGAGTTACCACTAGAAGGTGGAGATGCATGGCAGGGTACTGAAGAAGTTTCCCATGTTTGAAGACGTGGTACCAAAGGGAAGACACTTGTATATCAGATACTCTGAGTTCTCTCAAGTACCAGAACTTCTGTGGTACTGACCAACCCCGTGCCACTGGCAATATGAAGGGAGACGGGGATTTCACCTGCACCCAACACTCCGGTGCTGGATGGGTCACAGCTGACGGTGCCTAAGGTACAACGTGTACCAGCAGCATCTTCTTAACACTGTGCTCCCTGCTCCTGTCTTTGCTCACCAATACCATTGGCTTGGTGCCTGTGCCCATCAGGTCTTTAGGTGCATCAATGGTACCTGCTGCTCCAGACCCTCATAAGCTATGGTACTGTGCTTGGACTGTCTTGCTACCAACGGTATGGATGATACTAAGTGTGCCAGCAATCTTTTACAGCTAGCACAGGGTTAACTCTGGGGACTCTCAGCTCAGTTTTCAGATGTCTTACAAGAAGGGCCTGCATCTCATTTCTTCGAACTATAGTCCCTGGATTTTGACATCTGTGGTGAAGATTTGGGCTTCCTGGGTGAGTCTTGGTATGGATCCAGGGAAAGCTGCAAATATGTGCAATGAATTCATGCACTTTTTTAAAATGTGTAGATATTACATTAGTTGGAAGAAGGCCCTTAGGGCTCCGAAATGTGGAAAGTAATTTATTTATCTTTAATTCACCCAATCTAAAACATTCCCAACACTAAATAATTACATTTCAATATGATGATTAAAATAGCTTTTTTTTACTCTAAGGGCTTGTCTTCACAACCAGGGCAAGTTGACCTAAGTTACACTACTCCAGCTACGTGAATAATGTAGCTGTAGTTGACGAATGTCAGGTCGACTTAACACCATGTCTTCACTGCACTGCTTCGATAGGAGATGCTCTACGGTCAATTTACCTTACTCTTCTCAGGGAGGGGGAATACCCGAGTTGACTAGAGAGTGCTCTGCTGTCAATTTAGCAGGTCTAGGAAGACCTGTTAAATCGACACCTGCTGCATCAGTTGCAGCAGCATAGATCTCCCAGTAGTGAAGACAAGCCCTCAGTCTATCTAGGGAAGTTATTAGGGCTGTTATCAATGTGTGTGTTTCCTGACAGTGCACCTAAAAGTGTATGTTTTAACATTTCTCTCTTAAATGAAATGTGTGTGTTGCCTTTCTTGTATTATTATGAAGACCAACATTTATTTGCAATAGCACCAACCATGGACAGCGTTATCTGAAGAATAACCAAAGGTGTGTTGAAACTCCAGAGCCTCAATAACTTATCTTCAATCACATTACTGGAAAAATGAGCCTGGGAAATTATTCTAATGTATATGATATTGCTCTACTTTGCAAATGTGACATTCATCTTCAATCCTTATCTAAGATTCTCTGATTAGTAATGTAACTTCTCAGATTAGCCACTGAAACTGTATAGTATCAGCACAACATGGATTATTCACTGGGGAATGCTATTCACAGCGAATAAGATGGTCGGTGCTATTGGAGGTAAAGAAAGGACCAAATGACCTATTTTGCATTTGAAAGCCAGTACAAAGCAGATAAGAAGGAACAAGCATTTATATATTGTGCATAGCCATAAATATTGTACAAAACCATGTAAACTATATTTGTTTTATGTAGTCTCATCATTTCCGTGCTCTCCTCATCTGTTTGTTGAATCCAACTATTGTCTCTCATCTTAGACTGTAAGGTCTTTGGGGCAGGAACCATCTCTTTGTAATGTAATTGTGCAGATCCAACCCAGAAAGGGGCCCTGATCCATGACAGAAGTCCACAGGCACTACCAGTTACAAATAATAACGGATTACTGTTAATAGTCAGACATATCCTCACGCCCACAATTAGATCCATCAAAGAGGATCTTCAGCAAAGATACAGGAAGCTCACTAATAAACTCACTGCCTGAAGAGGAGTAGAGTGGTCAGAGAAGCCTGCAATTCCTACTTAATCAAGTGCAACTCAAAGAGGCCTTTATGCCAACTGGAAAAGAGGCTGGATCTTTATCTGGAGTACATAAACTGGCAAAGCTCCATTGACTTCAGTGGAGCTATGGTGATTTACACCAGCTGAAGATCTGTCCCATGGTGTATAATTCCTTCATTCACTCTGTTAAATCATGTTTGTCAGCAATTACATAGCTCCAATGTGTGCATAAAGCTATTCTGCACCTTTTGATTACCAGGACATCCACGCCAACACAGTGAAATAGAAAGATATGAAGTAATTCAACTGTTAAAAAAAGTGACACATTTGATGTGTATGCTTGATCTCTGGCTAAATAAAAATAGTAGCCAGTCATGCTTCTACCAAAACACTATCTAAAGTTCTAGTGTTTGAATAAACTAGCTGCTGTTCTACGAAATTCATCCTAGGCAATATTTCTTCTCAGTTTTATACTGGAACAACATAATTCAAAATAAAACTCAACATGTTAAGCAGTAAAGATAGAAGAATATGTTGAGCTTCAGAATATGTAAAGCAGTAAAGATAGAAGAATATGTTGAGCTTTTTCTTTCCCTGAAATACAGCACTACTTCAGTGTGTACACTAGCCGCAGCACTGGTTTATTTCAGTGCTCTGTAAAAATTACCAGTTTGGGGAGAAAAATCTTCAACTCTGCTTTGTGTTCCTCCTCACACAGTCAGTGAAAGCATCAGCACTTCTGAGATAACCCATAAAAAGCAGCAGTGCAAATCCTGCAAACTCCTACTAGATGTTCTATTTGCTGGTTTGTTATTACCAGTTGCAGCAACACCTTTTTATGAATATCAATTTACTCACTGCACAGAGTTTAGAACGCACAATGTAAAAGCAAAGGCAGCCTTAACATTATCCTCTATGCTAAGAAACTGCCTCCTTTCTCTCTAATACATTTTTTCTTACTGTGGTTCATCTTAAAAATGAATCATCGTAAATTTAAAAATATGTTCCTGCAAATCTCTGGTCGACTATAGTGAGAATTCATTTATTATGAGACCACATGATGCAGAGCTCTGCCTTTTATCTGAACATGACATATTTTCACTTTGTTTTGATTCCACATTTGAAAATTGGTCCCATCAATTCTTCACCAGACCCAAAACTTTACTGATTTGTTCACAGAAACATTAAATGCCAACTAGAAGCCCTGCAGACAAATAAAATCATTTACCAGTTTAATGTCTGGAGTTTCTTGTCTAAGGAAAGATAAGTACAGTTTTAGGAGTGATGAGAATCCACATCTGAGATCAAAATCAATTAACTTTAATCCTTTTGATCCTTAGCTCAAGCTGAAAGTCAAAAGACTTCCTACACTGGTTAATTTTTAGATGCAATTTTGGAAAATTGTTTACTTTTTTGATTTTGAAAGGGCATTACGTCCTTCATGCATTGGCCAGACTCAGTTTATGCATTGATTGTGATCAGTGATTTTCTGCATCAGTTGCTAGTGAGGGAAAAACAGGCCGTATACTTACATTCCCCATAATGCATCATTTTCTCTCTAAACAGTGGCAGCAAACAGGCACATCCAATACTGTATTACTTTCTTCTCTCATTCATGACGATGTCACACCCAGGCACTGTGATTCTGAAAAAGAAGCATTTCCCAGGTTCTAAGGATAGAGGTACCCCAACCAATCCATCATGCTTTGTGTGTTAACGATAGACTCATGCATAAGAGGCACCACAAGCAGTGAGAGGCAGCAGGCATGAAAAGAAGTGAATCAACTGTCAACGGTTGTGATCTGAAGGACTGCAAGGCTGTGATTAGAATTTTCAATCAGGGCTTCCACAATTCATCATGTTACCAAGGAAAGAACGTTTTTATAGGCATGTTCCTTCATCAGTCCTTTCTGCTATTAGCATAGCAAGTTCTAGGGCACACACACAAAAAAATGCATCAGATCTTGCTGCCTTACAGTTAAAAGCATGTATATTTGAATCTTTAAGGAGAAGAGAGTAAAAGACATTCCAGAGCAGTGTAACGATCATTTCCTGTTTGCATACACAACACTGAAATAAGATGCTCTATACACAGAACAGCATTTCAGCTGAAATAAAGCAAAATACATGTCTTCCCCCCCCCCCCCCGCACATCTTTCTGCTGCAGTCATGCTTCTAGACAGTTATGTTGAAAGTACCTCAGAATGTTTGACCTGGCTGCCATTGGGGGATATCAAGAAGAATACAATCTAACAGAAATCCTTATTCAGAACTTGTTTACATGCTCTACGCAACTCTGAGAAATGCAAGGATAGAGTTCTTCACAAAGAAAGCACACTCATAGCCTAACTACACAAAACTGCTTTCAGTACCCAATGTAGTGAGACCAAAGCCATATTTCTGAAAATAAAAAGAGCTGCCATGCTGATTTAGAGTGTGTGTATGTAAATTCACAGTAACCATTGGTAGGGTCTAATTTTGAGTCAGTGCATGGAGTACTAATGCAAACTATGTTCCATTTAGAGAAGAGAAGGATGATCTTGTGATTTAAAAGGTCTGGATTCAATTTCCAGCTCCCTCTATGACCTTGGGCAAATCATTTAATCTCTTGGTGCCTCAGTTCTCCATCTGTAAAATGGAACAGTATTTCCCTACTGCAAACAAGAGTTGTAAGAATAAATTCATTAATCTGGGAGGCATTCCAATACTGTGATGATGGACATCAATGGAAGACCATAATCCTGCGGTAAGATCTGGGCTGACCGATGCTTGTGTGCCCATGGAGTCCTGCTGACTTCAGCAGGATGCCATGTAGTATAGCAACCTGTCTGTGTGGATCTCACTGCAGAGTCAGTGTCTAAAAATCAAAATAGGTAGGGAGATAACCAAAGATCAGCCATTTACTAATGCATGCAAATAAAGTATTACCAGTAATTTAAACTGAAATTTTCACCTTAAATCACAAACAACATACATTAAAACACTCTATGCAAGTATATAATTAATGCCTTTAAGGTCTTGCCCTCTTTTGGAAACATGAAAAGACACTAGGCATTTTTTTCAAGTTCCAAGTTAGAAACAATTAATAAAATAAAGCCATTTATTTCAAATAACTAACTGGAATCAATTTAATCTTAAAATGGAGGCAAAGTATCATTTTACTAGACAACATCTAATTGAAAAATATTGCAACAATATTCACACAGCAAACTGATGCAAATGAATTAAAAAGCATATATAAATTGAGGAGAAACTTTACCACTTGGATATGATTGCTGCTTGTCTCCAAACTCCAACAAATATGTTTTTGGTAATATTTATTTCAGTTTGTGGTCAGCAGATACTCTTTAAATTGTTACCTGGGCATGTCTGTGTCTTGGTTTGATTTTTGGCTGTGTTAATTTCTTATGAAACAGTAATTTATGAAAGCACAGATTTTTATAGGCAGATGTTTCAGAATTATTAACTATTAAAAAGCCTTTTAATGTGCTAACGTGTAAATTTTTTTAACATGATTATCATGTTAAAACTAGAATGTCTTAATTGTTTTTCCATTAAGGAAGAAATCAGTAGATAATTTGCAGTATCTGGTCTTGGTCCTGCAATGACTCAGTGTGGACACTCTCTTTTGCCCACACTGAGTCCCACTGTAAGTGACACAGGAAGCTCCAGTTGGGCACAGGAGATCCAAAGAGCTCATTACAGGACTGAGGTCTTAGAAGGGAGGGTAGGCGGGGAAACAGCTATAGTAGGATATGCTGGACACCTAGAAAGAAGAACTGTTTCATCAGCCTGTCTCTCTGACATCTCTCTGTGGATGTCTGGCCACCTGCTCAAGCTCAATATGGCTAAAATAGAGCTCCTAATCTTTACCCTAAGCCCTTCCCTGCCACCTCCTTTCTTGATCACTGTGGACAACCCCACCATCCTGCCTGACACTCGGGCCCGTAACCTGGGTATAGCTTTGACTTGGTCTTCTCTCTAGGTACTTACATGCAGGCTGTCGAAATCATGCAGATTGTTTTTGCACATTATCTTTAAAATACAGCCTTTCCAATCCATCCTCATTGCTAAAACTCTCATCCAGGCTCTCATCTCACATCTCGAGTATTGTAACATCCTCTGGCCTTGGCAACTGCAATCTTGCCACACTCATATCCATTCAGAATGCTGCTGCAAAGAACACTCTCCAATACCAAATTCTACAGGCCACTTCCCTCAGATCCCACTGAGGAATACACTAAGAAACTACAGCATCTACTCAGGACACTCCCTACACTAACACCAGAAGAAATCAACATACCCCTAGAGCCCCGACCAGGGTTATTCTATCTACTACCCAAGATCCACAAACCCGGAAATCCTGGACGCCCCATCATCTCGGGCATTGGCACTCTCACTGAAGGACTGTCTGGATATGTGGACTCTCTACTCAGACCCTATGCCACCAGCACTCCCAGCTATCTCCGTGACACCACTGATTTCCTGAGGAAACTACAATGCATAGGTCACCTCCCAGAAAACACCATCCTAGCCACCATGGATGTAGAGGCTCTCTACACAAACATCCCACACACAGATGGAATACAAGCTGTCAGGAACACTATCCCTGATGATGCCACAGCACAACTGGCTGCTGAGCTCTGTGCCTTTATACTTACACACAACTATTTCAAATTTAATGACAATATATATCTCCAGATCAGTGGCACTGCTATGGGCACCCGCATGGCCCCACAATATGCCAATATCTTTCTGGCCGACCTGGAACAACGCTTCCTCAGCTCTCGTCCACTCACACCCCTTCTCTACCTACGGTACATTGATGACATCTTCATCATCTGGACCCATGGGAAGGAGACTCTGGAAAAGTTCCACCACGATTTCAACAGCTTCCACCCCACCATCAACCTCAGCCTGGACCAATCTACACGGGAGGTCCACTTTCTTGACACCACGATGCAAATAAGTGATGGTCACATTAACACCACCCTGTATCGAAAACCTACCGACTGCTATGCCTACTTTAATGCCTCCAGCTTCCATCCCGGACACATCACACGATCCATTGTCTACAGCCAAGCACTGAGGTACAACCGAATCTGCTCTAACCCCTCAGACAGAGACCAACACCTACAAAATCTCCACCAAGCATTCTCAAAACTACAATACCCGCACGAGGAAATAAGGAAACAGATCAGCAGAGCCAGACGTGTACCCAGAAGACTCCTACTGCAAGACAAACCCAAGAAAGAAACCAACAGGACTCCACTGGCCATCACATACAGCCCCCAGCTAAAACCCCTCCAACGCATCATCAAGGATCTACAACCCATCCTGGACAATGATCCCACACTTTCACAGGCCTTGGGTGGCAGGCCAGTCCTTGCCCACAGACAACCTGCCAACCTGAAACATATTCTCACTAGTAACTGCACACCGCACCATAGGAACTCTAGCTCAGGAACCAATCCATGCAACAAACCTCGATGCCAACTCTGCCCACATATCTACACCAGCGACACCATCACAGGACCTAACCAGATCAGCCACACCATCACTGGTTCATTCACCTGCACATCCACCAATGTAATATACGCCATCATATGCCAGCAATGCCCCTCTGCTATGTACATCGGCCAAACTGGACAGTCGCTACGGAAAAGGATAAATGGACACAAATCAGACATTAGGAATGGCAATATACAAAAACCTGTAGGAGAGCACTTCAACCTCCCTGGCCACACTATAGCAGACCTTAAGGTGGCCATCCTGCAGCAAAAAAACTTCAGGACCAGACTTCCAAGAGAAACTGCTGAGCTTCAGTTCATCTGCAAATTTGACACCATCAGCTCAGGATTGAACAAAGACTGTGAATGGCTTGCCAACTACAGAACCAGTTTCTCCTCTCTTGGTTTTCACACCTCAACTGCTAGAACAGGGCCTCATCCTCCCTGATTGAACTGACCTCGTTATCTGTAGCTTGCTTGCTAGCATATATATACCTGCCCCTGGAAATTTCCACTACATGCATCTGAGGAAGTGGGTATTCACCCACGAAAGCTCATGCTCCAAAACGTCTGTTAGTCTATAAGGTGCCACAGGATTCTTTGCTGCTTGTCCTAGCCAGTTGCTTTGACCATCTCACTCCCTCTCTTTGAATCCCTCCTCTGCCCTTCCTTCTCTACTAGTCAAGCATAAGATGCTTGTCTTCACTTTCAAGGCCTTTCATGGCCTACGGCAACCCTACACCTATCATTCACTATCGAAATGTCAATTCTACCTCCCACTGGCCAATGATGCCAGCTCACTTGTGAAATATTTGAGAAAGCACCCTCACACCGTATAAGCATCCACAAAGCTACCTCTATCATCCTTCAAATCCCTCCTCAAACCTTTCCTTTGCCATAATGCCTACAAAAAACGTGACAGTGGTTAAGCCACTGGTGTGCTGAGATTACTGCCTAGCATACTGACCAATGCTGTCTCATTGCTTCCTTGTTCTCCTCCATCTGTCTGTACCCATCTGCTGTCTCTTATCTTACATGAGATTTTAAGCTCTCTGGCGCAAGGATTTTTGTTCGGTCTTTGTACTGCACCTAGCACAATGTAGTTCTGATCCATGACTGGGGCTCCTAGGCGCTACAAAAATACAAACAAACAAATAAATATTTGTTTGCGACACATCTGCATTCTAATACCAGCAACTAAAACCTTGCAGACATGTTCAAGACATTGTTAAGAATCATTTCAACCTGATTTCATCCTACAAATCTCAAATCTAATCTCCATTCCAGAGATGATAAAAAAATGGAAAATGGCCTAAAAATTGAATCTCTAGTTCCATTCATTGTAAAACAACTCTTGTAGAGAAAACACTCTATACATACAACAAATCCTCTCTTTTTGGTAATCCTCATTCGCAATTTTCTAGGGACCTATTTTTACTTTTCCCTTGGTATTCATATCTCTCAGCATCTGCCAGCTGCTGCAGATCATTTCACTCAGTGAGCGGCTGCATATTCCGCTGTTTATTCAAGGAAGATAGCATTAAAATATGTGGGTGTGAACTCGCATGAAAGAGCGGGTTTGGACTTCAACACATTTTAACATAGGTTCCAGTACAGATCACATGTAAAACACTTATAGGTTCATTTTTAGCCATTACTCCTGAGGGAATTCTGCACCAAAATATAAAAATTATGCACACCATATTGCAAAATTCTGCAAATTTTATGTGTCAATAAATAAATGTGGCTCCAGCATGGCAACTGGGAGCACAGTGGGGCCTAATCTAATTTGAGAAGGATCTGTTTGCTTCCTGAAGACTTCACGCCACTTTCAGGAGCCATTCAGAATTGTGAAAATAAATAAATAATTCTCACCACTGGAGAAACTGCATATGAAGTTACAGTTTCGTACAAATATCACATAATCATCAGTGTCCACTGTTTTCAGTGTGTGGGGGGAGGAGAGGCAGTTCCCAAAGGTAAAAAACTGATAAAGACAAAAAAAAATGGCTATTGTTATTAAATGGACAGCGTTAACCCTCAAAAAAATTAGGAGAAATGCAGTTTTATCCCTTGTGAAATCTCCTGATGTTGGTAGTGAAAACCAGTATTTACTGCCTGACTCTCCCAAAAAAATGTCACAGATAAATATTAGGCATGCAAATGAATACATATGAAGTAGTCATATAAAACTGTGCCAGTGGTTTCTCTATGATTTGTACTTCAGCTAAGAACCACACTGCTATCATTTCCAAATACACAAAACATGAAGAGACTCAGGCCTCCTGTTTTGGCATGTAAGTAAGATTGTGACCCATTTGTCTGGCAGCCAATATTCCAATTTACATGTACTAGAAAGCAACATATAAGGGTCCTGTTTATGATTAAAATATTTCAAGCCATAAGTACAATACAGCCTGCTGATAAAGAACTCGCAATGCCTTTCCTCTAAATTTGTGTATACTTCATATGCAGTTCTTTTGCAGTCAAGCCTTTTAACAAAAATGATTCTCATCTTATTCTTTGTCTAACCTTAACAGAACCCTGATATCATATAAGTTTCAGAATGACTATACACTATTTGGATAGTAATCCGTTTTCGAGTATGCTATCCTTCTCTAAAACTATTTCGATTTGCATCTATGACCATTACAGCTAATGACTGAGCTGTGCATCATAGTTACAAAAACAGCTAACCTCTTTTCCCCTTATGTTCCTGTCCCCTCGTGTTCCTTAAAACAAATAAATCAGTATGTTGACTGATTTAAGTACCTAACTGCCAGTCATTTTACTCTCTCTTTTCCCCCTCATTCCAGCCTCCATAACCTCAGGTGATGCAGAGCGGTGATTAACTTTTAACGATATATAGCACCCAGAGTGACAAGCTAAGTGAACGGTTATAAACAAAAAACATTGTAAAATAGGTTATTTGCCTCTGTGTACATTTTTGCAGAGCCAGTCAAGATACTGGTGCTTTTTACTAATGCAATACCATTAGTACTTAATGGTGGAAATCACAAGAGACCAATATAAATCTTACAAATAAGAAAATCTTAACAATACAGGTTTATCTTCCTCATGAATTAGCTATGCAGTTTGTTCTATTATATAAGACCCATTGTTTCCACATTTGCAAATTACTTCCTGGATCTATTAACTAGAAAGGGAGAAATGCATTTTTCTGGCTTATTCTCTGGAACAAGTAGAATAAATCTGTCTAAACTGGTGAGTGTAAACCAGTAACAAGACCAAGATATTTCTGGAACATAATCAAGTCCCTAAAAAAATACAAAAGAACAGTTGAAGAACAGGGGGGAGATTTAAGTGCATTGATAATACAATTTGAATGTATGTGAGGATTAATAAAGATCTGGGAAGATTTTTCTAGACTTACTCCAGACCTCTCCAGGTATGAATATTCTGTAATGTTCAGTAGGACATAAAGAACAACCTAAGGCTACCACAAGGCTTGTATATAAAATTCTAGGAACTAAAGCACAGATTTCTCTCAAAGCCCTAGCACCCCGACTCCTTGCCCACTGCAAAAAGGTAACTCCCTACTCATCAGGCTTTGTGGTTGCATATCACAGGGTCTAACAATGTCTGATAAACACCAGAACTAGATTCACTTGTATCCACCCTCCCCAATCTGTCTTTCTTGGGGAACGTTGTTCATACTAAAACAAAGCCTACGAGTTAAAAATGTCTTATAGTCTGGAGGATCATGAGAGAAAAGAATGGGAGTCCCTCTTATATGCCATTAATTCTGAGAATTGAGGACAACACTTGATATTGCTAGTAAATAGCAGACGCTATTCCCATTATGTTCTCATTAATAATGCACCACCTGCTATGAAAACCTTTGGTAAATCATGTTTAAATTACTGCACAATAGATATTTAAGTAACTTTAAGATTTTGACACAAACAACAAAAGCAAGGAAATTAAGTCTGACATTCCAGCTTTATCTCATCTCGTTGCTGCCTAAGCATTGTAGCCACATGCATGGCAGGCAAAGCCCATGGCCTTTATTCACTTAAAGTTCTTGATGTGGAAACCGATCCAGTTTTAACAAGAGCTCCCACCTGTCAGGCTGGATTAGATTTTATGTCTCCTCCATCTCACCTCAGGTCCTCTCCACATCACTGAGCCCTGACTCTGGAGAAAATTATATGGGTGAAATTCTGTCCCACTGTCTTCAGGGTGCTTCAGACTCCCACAAAATCAATGAGAGTATATCCATTGACTTCAGTAATCTCTGGATCAGGTTCTTTGCATTTTATATGAAAAAGACCAGCCCATTTTCATTATAATGGCTCCTTGTTGAAAAGCTGATATAATGCCTTCCTCAGCCCCTTAGGCTCCTAACTGGCTTCCTGATCCACTGCACTCCTTTTTCAAGTCTAAATCACTCACAGGATTTTTTACCACCTGGAGTAAAGGCCTACCCAATGGAGTCCTAAGCAGGCACCTTCTAATGAAAAGTCTTCTATGCTCCTTGCATATTCTTCAGTTTCTTAAGCCACTGGCCAAACCACTCAGGAGCACAGCGTCCCTGAGCTACACATCCTTGGCTTTCTGCTCTGTGGAGTTATTGATCCCTACAAAAGCACGCAGAATGGCAAAAGGAGAAACTGTGACAGCAAAATGGTGGAGTTATGCTGTATTTGAAAAACAGGGAAATTACACAGCAGTATAGACGGGTGCATAATTGCATAGGTCTGAGGCCTTGCTTGTAGGATTGTGTTGAGTTCTCAGTGTGCACGTGTTCCCGTGTATGTAGAGCTCCCATGAAAGCTAAGTGAAACTATATGTCTATATCAAGAGTAAAACTTATTCCTCTGATCTAAAATCAGCCTTGAATTACCTCAGATTGCTCATTACTTGAAGGTACTGTTTGTGTGAGAAGAGATGGGAGAAAAGGGAAAAAAGGGAAAGGAGGAAAAGGAAAAAAAAAAAGAAAAGAACTATAAACAAAAAATTATATTTAGAGCCCTACCAAATTCAGGGACCATTTTGGTCAATGTCATGGTCATAGGATTTTTAAAATCACAGTTTTCATGATTTCAGTTATATAAATCTGAAATTTCATGGTGTTGTAATTGTAGGGGTCCTGACCCAAAAAGGAGTGGTGGGGGGTTGCAATGCTATTGCAGGCGGGAGTTGTGGTACTGCTATCCTAAATCCTGCGCAGCTGCTGGTGGCGGCGCTACCTTCAGAGCTGGGCAGCTGGAGAGCGGCAGCTGTCGGCCAGGAGCCCAGCTCTGAAGGCAGAGCTGCCAGCAGCAGTGCAGAAGTAAGAATGGCCTGGTACGGTATTGTCACCCTTACGTCTGCGCTGCTGCCGGCAGAGCTGGGCTCTCAGTCAGCAGCTGCCACCCAGCTCTGCAAGCAGCAGTGCAGAAGTAAAGGCGGAAATACTGCAACCCCCCTAAAGTAACCTTGCAACCCCCCTACAACTCCCTTTACCCCAAATTTGAGAGATGCTGGTCTCCCTGGTGAAATCTGTATAGTGTAGGGTAAAAGCACATAAAAGACCAGATTTCACAGGGGGAGACCAGATTTCACGGTTCGTGACGCATTTTTAATAGCTGTGAATTTGGCAGGGCCCTAACTATAAGAAAAAACAACACAAACAAGCCATTATAAGACATGTCTACACTGCAGAAAAACAAAAACAAAAAAAAAACACCCCAAGGCAGCAAGTCTCAGAGCCTAGGTCCATGGACTCAAGCTGGGAGCACAGGGCTAAAAAATAGCCACGCATTCCCATGTGGGCTACAGCCTGAACTCTAACATGCTCCCCCCATCACTGGATTTCAGAGCCTAGGCTCCAGCCTCAGCCTGAATGTCTTTACTCCTATTTTTTTTTTGTTGCCTTGTTGCATAAGCCCAGCGAGCCCAAGTCAGCTGACCCAGGCTCTGAGACTTGGTGACGCAGTGGATTTTTTGTTTGTTTGTTTTGCAGTGCAGATGTACTATAGGGGCCAAAGTCCCAGTGAAAGTCATTGGGACTTAGGCTCCTAAGCTACACAGCCATTTTTGAAAATTGTATCCAGGAAGTATAAATTAAAAACCTGTTCAGGATTTTAAAAAGACATAAAATTGTGCCCCCATAGATGGTGCTCTTATTCATCTGTTTTCATTCAGTGCACACAGAACTCACCTCTAACTATGCAGAAGTGGGGAGCAGCACCCCTGAGATACAATCCACCCTGTACTCAGGTCCCTACAGAGGGACTTCACACACTCCACTCTCAGTACTCTCCATGCAGGCCATCAACCATGTGTGAGGCGCAGGTCTTTCTTGAGCTCTGCAACGGAGATCGGTGGGAGTAGGGTGTACTTATCAGAAAGCAGAATTTGGCTCTTAACATAAAAACAAGTAATAAAAAAAAACTTTCAAACTGTTTAAAAAAACACCCTGAAATCCTTGATCTTAGGGTAAGACCTTTTGTTGACAAGTTTCAGAGCAATTTTCATGGTTGAGTTACCAATGTCTTTTTAATGAAAACAGAACACTGCTTAGATCACCACCACTACTAGGTAAATCACATTAAATAAATCACATATTAAAGTGTGTGTATATGTCTATGTATATAAATGAGGCTAGTACTGCTGCTTTTTATTAAGGTTGACTGACACGTCCCATTATAAGACCCTGTTTTTAATTGCTTATCGCTTTGCAGACTAAAAGTTTGGGATGAATTTTTAAATGCAGAGTGTCTGTCTCAGGCTAAAATTATTTTATTTATTTATCTTTGTTTTTGAACAGCTCTAGTACCAGAGGTCTGCATTATAGATTTTAAAGTTCCAACCCTGTTCTTGACCCATAAGGTGTCAATATGACACCACATGATGGAATGTCTGGTTTTTCAGTTTGCTTTTAAAAACGTAGGGAATTGCACATAAAAACTATGTTGAAATACATTATTAAGATTGAAAAATCAAGTACTGAAAAGTTAAGAATTGCCAGACCCCTTCTGTGCATGTATTAAGATACAGTCTCTGATTACATGATTATTATATTTTTTTTTCTGCAAGGGACAACCCTCTATTAATTTCACATTTTCTGATTACAACTGTTCAGAGCCTGGTGCTGGAGAAGCTTCAACTGGAGAAAAGTCCACAGGAAAAAGTGTTAGGTAATCCTGAGATAGCGCCATGCTCTACCACCCAAGGATGACTTCATTCTGAATCTTCTCCACAAACTATTTGATTGGAAGATTTTTTCCCAGGGGTCAGAACTTAGCCTCAGAGACAGAGGCACTTTTCTTACCTGCCTCATTTTAATTCATTTTATAGGTCATCTTTAATATGATGGTTTATTAAGATTTAATCCCACAATCAAGGATGGGAGGGACCCAAATGCATAAGCAAAAACCTATGAAGGTCCACAGCAAACCACCTGGTGGCCTGCTACTTTTCCTAAGAGTCTCATCCAAAGCTTGCTGCTCTCACACAAGACACATGAAATCACACAGGTCGCATATAAGAAAATGGATGGCTTACAGCCCTGAAGGACTCCATGGAAAACTAGAGCTTTTTACAGGTCAAATGAGTGTGCTGAAAAGCTACCTCTCAGGTCACACAAACCCAGCTGTCTACAGGGAAGAAAGATCTGCAGTTGCATAACAATGGCCTTCTGAAGTTTCAAGCATTACACTCAGGCATAAAAAGACTATATTGTACTGAAGCCTAAAATTGGTATGGTAAAGCAGCCTCATAAAATTCTATTTAATCAGTTACGTGAGGTGAGTAACTTTGTGAATAACGTGGCATTCATTTATTCATCATAATCAACAACATTAATATATTAGGATTACCTAATGGCAGGGAAAAGCCAATCTCACTGACATCACAGGAGTCATCTAATACCCAAAGTTTTGAATTTGGATGTGCAAGTGATCTTTTATGCATGGATAGGTGTTAGATAATCACATCCTAACAAAATGCCAGGAAGAAAAGCACGGGAAAGCTTTCACCAGATATAAATGAATTATATTGCAGCAGAAGCCTAAAGTCTCCATTACAGTGAATAGTCTCACCTGCTGCACTGCACAGTCTCACAACCAATTCTTTAAAACAAAAGTTTGTGGTGGACAGCAAGGGTGTGAATGGCCTCTAGTATTTATCTTTCAGAACCTCTGTGATTTGTTTGTCTACAGGTTATATGAATGCTCCAGAAAATCATGTATGGGGCTGAAATATCACAACAGCCAGTGTGTTTGAAAATCCCAACCCTAATGTTTAGAATATTTAGCCCATTCAATTGATTAGCACGCTGTCAAATTGTTGTGCATGTGAGTTAGCAGTTATAAAAGCTGCATTTTGTACTCAACAGAAAGTAGATGGTTGGGTACATTTAATCAATAATTCCAGTTTGAAAGTTGTTCTGATTAACAAAACACAGTATGTTAATAGCACACCATACTTAGGGTGTACATCATCTTTTACTCTTCAATCTCCTATATCATGGGCTGTTTTTTATAGATTTTCTTCCATGTTATACTTTTGAAATGGGTTGGGACATCCTGCCGATTGGAGGTCTTAAGAGATAAAAATGGTAAGAAATAAAAAAAATAGACTCAATTTATTTTAAATGGTTAATTTTATTTCTTTTGAAAACCCTTTTTCTGGATGTCTAAAACAGGATATTTCTTTCTAAATGTTGTATATTGTTATGAACCCATAAATCATGCCTCATGAGTCCTTCCTAGTATAACACAGAAATAGTATATGAGCAAAAACTTTTCATTGAGGCTTTTTTTAAAAAAAAAAATCACTTTCAAGCAACCATTATTTACAATAACCACCAAACTCTCAAAAGTACAGAGTTCCTGAGCCCTATATCTAACTCAGCGTTCCACAGGTGAGCACATTACCAATCTGCAGTTTTACTCTACGCTGAAACTTAATGTGACTCCTTTCACATTCAAAGCCATCACCTTTATCCATTGATTTACACACTCTGGTAACTATTTTTCAGGATCAAATAACTATCCTATATGGAAAAATGCAGATACAGATCAAAAAACCACTGAGGTTTCTCTCAGAGAGTTTCCTATAATTATGCCATATGGGTAGATTTGGCCACTATATTTTATAGGACCCTCCAAAGGCCATGCAGAACTTGGGGGGTGGGTTGTGATGCCTCCTGGTAGATTTATCATAACAGGTCTTTCCTGCCAGTTCCTGCCTATGGACTACCCTAGGATAGAAGATGTTTCACTCATGAGTTATCAAGCTGCATTAATTTCCAAGTGGATTCTTCATAAGGGTAAGGTGATGGGTGTACCTTTCCTGGGACCTTTCACTTTCTCACACATTCACAGATCTCTCTGGGGGAAAGGCGTGACACATCAGTCAGCTGACTTCCTCTTCTGCAAGGGCAGACAAAGATTCTCATCTCTGGATGTGAATCCACATGGCGCCATCTGGTCCATAGTGAATACATTTAACTCCAAACTATTCTTAAATAACCGTATCTGACATGAGACTAGATAAATATTCTTCACTTGAAATATTTATAACCACAACAGTAGAACAATTTTCTGTGTTGATCAGTGCAAAGTAACGCACATAGGAAAACATAACCTCAATGATATAGACAAAATGGTGGGGTCTAAATTAGCAGTTTCCAGTCGAAAAAGAGATCTTGGAGTCATCGTGCATTGTTCTCTGAAACCGTCTGCCCAATGTTCAGTGACCGTGAAAAAAAGATAACAGAATGTTAGGAACCATAGTAAAGGTGTAGGCAAGAAGACTGAAAAGACCATATATAAATCCATAGTATGCCCACACTTTGAAAACTGTGTGCTCTTCTGGTCACCCCATCTCAAAAAAAAAAGATATATTAGAATAGGAAAACGTGCAGAGAAGGGCAACAAAAATGATTAGGGCTATGGAACACCTTCCTTATGAGGAGAGATTAAAAAGACTGGGACTGTTCAGCTAAGAAAAGAGATGACTTAGGGGGGTGGGGGCAGAGAAAGTGAATAAGCGTTATTTACCCCTTCACATACCACAAGAACCAGGGGTCACCCGATGAAATTAATAGGCAGCAGGTTTAAAATAAACATAAGGAGGTACTCCTTCCCACAACACACAGTCAACCTGTGCAACGCATTGCCAGGAGTTATAGTGAAGGTCAAAAGTATAACTGGGTTCAAAAAAGAATTAGATAAGTTTGTGGAGGATAGGTCATCAATGGCTATTAGCCAAGATGGTCTGGGATGCAACCCCACGCTGTGGATGTCCCTAAACCTCTGACTGCCAGAAGCTGGGACTGGATGACAAGGAACAGATCACTCAACAACTACCCTGTTCTGTTCATTTCCATTGAAGCATATGGCACCAGCCATTGCTGAAAGACAAAATACTGGGCTAGACAGACCATTAGTCTCACCCGCTATGGTCATTCCTATGTAATTACGGGCACGTCTTCACTGCCAATGTTAAAGCGCTGCCGTGCAGCACTTTAACCTGGCTTGTATAGTTGTGGCATAGCATAAAAAAACCACAAGCACAAGGGGCGTACCTACCAGTGCGGGCAGCGCAGCTTCCAGAGCTGGTGCACTGCATGTACTGGCACGTTACAGCGCTGAACTTGCAACGCTCAGAGGGATGTATTTTCATACCTCTAAGTGAGAAAGTTGCAGCACTGTAAAGTGCCAGTGTAGACAAGCCCTAGGTTTAACAAGTTTTTAGTAGAAAAGTAAAAATAATTTGCTTAGTATAGCATACAACCACATTTAGCAAACTTCCCTACAAGACATTGAAACTAATCACACTCCTCTTTTAATCTCATTGTGTGGCGTTGAAAGGCTAATCATCTTAATGCAGACATTTTCCACACATCCTGCTCCAGGAGTTGTTCATATTCTGGAGGGACAAACCCCATACTTTGGCAAATTCTGGTATAGACCTTCATAATATGATACTTTCTCTCTTTTCTTACATGCTTTGGGAACAATGAAATGGTTAACGATATTTATATTTAAAGGATTATTACTGGCAGTTGAGTTAATAGCCATTAAAATGACTGGGGCAATTCACACATCGGAGCTATTGTTTCAGGCTCTCTACAAATTCAGGCAGACACTGCCACATCATTTGTGCCTGACACACATTTTGAAGTCTTTCCCTGGAACCACAAACACTGGAGATTTACTGAGATGCTGAAGAACAATTAAGATGTCTGACCCATGAGAAGTCCTTCAAGGGGGCAAGTCCCACATTTTGAGAAATGTGGACGTACAGTATTAAAAATAATATGTAGTTCTACACTTTCACCGACAGATGATGTGAGAAATTTCAACACTTTATTTAGACTAAGAAAATTATGTATTGTGACAAAGTTCCTCCTCTACCGTGGTGGGTCCTGCGCTTATTGGCGGATTTGCTCGCCTCACAGATTCACCCTGTGGGTCAGGAAACAGCCCAGAGACCTTCCCCTCTGGCAGAAGCCACAGTCCAGGTCAATTCCTCCTGCGTCTGATCAGGAGTTGGGGGGAACCTGGGCCTGCCCTCTACTCTAGGTTCCAGCCCAGGGCCCTGTGGACTGCAGCTGTCTAGAGTGCCTCCTGGTACAGTTGCACAACAGCTACAATTCTCTGGGCTACTTCCCCATGGCCTCCTCACAACACCTTCTTTGTCCTCACCACCGGACCTTCCTCCTGATGTCTGATAATGCTTGTACTTCTCAGTCCTCCAGCAGTATGCCTACTCACTCTCAGCTTCTTGCACGCCTCTTGCTCTCAATTCCTCACATGCACACCCTTCCTCTCCTCTGGCTCCCTTTGGCCTGACTGGAGTGAGCCCTTTTACAGCATCAGAAGGGCCTTAATTAGAATTAGGTGCTTAACAGCCTCACCTGACTCTTAGCAGGTTAATTGGAGTCAGGTGTTAGCCTGGAGCAGCCCCTTCTCTGGTCACTCAGGGAACAGAAAAACTGCTTATCCAGTGGCCAGTATATCTCCCTTCTACTACTCTGCTGGTCTCAACTGGTCTGGGTCTATCACAGTATGTATATAAAATATAAAAAAGGAAAAGGAAATCATTCTTGAACTGGTGTCAGTCTAAGTTCTAAGGAATTCCAGCCGCCTCTGACTTCTTCCTTGTCATATTTTTATTATGAGGAGAAGGGACATACACATAACATTAATATTTTAATTTTTATTACTACTTATATTCTATAAGACATGAGACAAAGATAAACAAGATCATAAGCACAGAGAAAGAAAGGAAATTAACATAAATAAAAAGTATGTAAGGAAGGGAAAGAGAAGGTAAGAATTTTACTCCCATATCCATATAATTCTTATGAACTTTTAAAAATTCATTAGCACTAGTTGTTCACACCACATGTTAAAAACTGCACTGAAGATTCTAAGATATTTTTCTATACAGCCTTTTCTACATTGCCCACTGTATGCTAGTCTTTTGCTAACAGCAGCATCTAAGAATGCTATTATTAACCGTAAACCACTGAAAATATGCTCCCCAGATACTAATGTCATCCTCTTGGAGTGAGTGGAGAAGACTTTCTCCACTTTCTCTGTTCTTTCATATTTACAAGCCAACAGTACATCTTAATGCACAATGCATCCCATTCAACCATATGTTCTGCTTTATCCACAGCAGCCTATCTTCTTACGGGGAGTGACCGAGGGAAACATTATGACCCCAGCAGAGACTCAAAGATAAAGACACAAAGGCAGCATTGTGTATAAACAGTGTTCTCAGGCAGCAAGCCTTAAATTCCTAATGAGACAATCTAATGGAAATGATTTTGCCTTCTTCAAACCTGAAGTACACAAGTCTGCTTTGTGCAGTATCACAGACCTCTGCAACTAGATGGTGAACCTTTCAGCCCTGACAGAATGGTTTACTAGCATCAAAATTAGAGTTAGTCCAAAATCCCTGTTTTCTAGCAAACTGTATGTGACAGGTTGGATCACAGAAACCCCCCTGGGAGCTGCCAACTGATGTGCCACGACTATCTCTGCTCCCGTTTTCCCTGCCAGCTCAGGACTCCAACACCCTGTCTTGCTGAGCCAGACACTCCCATTTGCTTCAACAAAGACGCAGGGTCTGCATTACTTGCTCCAAACCTGTAGGTTTACCTGAAAACAGCTCACAGAAGTGTGGTTGTCTTTAGGACTCAGATGCCCAACTCCCAACGGGGTCTAAACCCAAATAAATCCGTTTTGCCCTGTACAAAGCTTATGCAGGGTAAACCCATAAATTGTTCGCCCTCTATAACACTGATAGAGAGATATGCACAGCTGTTTGCTCCTCCAGGTATTAATACATACTCTGGGTTAATTAATAAGTAAAAAGTGATTTTATTAAATAGAGAAAGTAGGATTTAAGTGGTTCCAAGTAGTAACAGACAGAACAAAGTAAGTCACCAAGCAAAATAAAATAAATGCGCAAATTTATGTCTAATCAAACTGAATATGGATATGATCCTCACTAGTTCCAGAATGCTCCCTTTTACAGACTAATCTCCTTTTAGCCTGGGTTCAACAATCACTCACACCCTGTTCTTCCAGTTTCTTCCAAGTATCCTGGGGGAGGGGGTGTGGAGAGGCTCTCTCTTTAGCCAGCTGAAGACAAAATGGAGGGGTCTCCCAGGGGTTTAAATAGACTCTCTCTTGTAGGTGGAGACCCCCTCCTCACTCCTATGCAAAGTCCAGCTCATGCTCCAAAACGTCTGTTAGTCTATAAGGTGCCACAGGATTCTTTGCTGCTTTTACAGCTCCAATCTGGAGTTCTGGAGTCATCTGGGCAAGTCACCTGTCTATGAATGACTCACAGTGCTTACAGGCAGAAGCCATTGTCCACATGGAATCCTGTATGTCTCCACGAAGATTTTACGTGGATTGGAGTATTCCAAGATCCATTGTTCCCCTGATCGGGTACTTAACCCTGTGAATTCCTTCCTAAAGAAGCTGACCAAATGCCTCACAAAGCTTGCTTGATTTCTAAGTAAGTATACAGCCAATATTCTTAACCTCAAGTACAAAATGATACATGTGTAAAAACAGGACAAATAGCTATAGTAGACCATAACTTTTACAGAGATATGTTACATTGCATAGGCAGCACAAAACATATTCCAGTTATGTCATATTCCCATAAAGCATTATGGGTACAGCATCACACTGGAAAATAGACTGATATTCCTTCTTGGTCTTAATGGACTGAGCATTAGTGACTGGAGCTGAAGGGGATGATGGGAGGTTTTCTGCAAAACCCTTTGAATAAAGTGCAGAGTGACTGGGTGAGTGCGGGGAGGTTGGGGAAAGGAGGCCCCCCCATACTCACCTGTGGCGGGAAGTGGAGCCATGTGGCCCCAGCCCGCTCCACTTTCCTTGCCCCGGCCCCAGCCGTGTTGCTGGGGGGCAGCTGGGGAAAGGTCCTGCACTCACCTGCAGCGGGAAGCGAAGCGCCATGGCCAAGAGCTGGCAGAGTGGAGCTGGCTGGGGGTGGCCTGCTCCGCTTCCCACCGCCAGTGAGTGCAGGGAGGTTGGAGAAAGGACGCCCTCCACACTCACCTGCGGCGGGAAGTGGAGCGACATGACCTCAGCCCGCTCCACTCTGCCACCTACCAGCTGTGGCGCTTCGCTTCCTGCTGCAGGTGAGTGCGGGGAGGTTGGGGAAAGGACGCCCCCATACTCACCTGCGGTGGGAAGTGGTGCGCTGCAGCTGGGAGCTGGCAGAGTGGAGCGGGCTGGGGCCGGGGTGCTCTGCTTCTGCCACTCCTGGTGAGTGCGGGGGGGGATCTCTTCCCCCAAACCTCCTCCCCCGAGTAACACGGCTTGGGCAGGGGCGAGGGAAGCAGATCGGGCTGCTCCCGGGCCCCCGCTAATCCCACAGGCCACTCTGGGACTGTGGGGCCCCCAAAAGTGCCCTCCCACAGCTCCTGGGATAGCGATGCTATCGAAATTGTCCTGTTCTGTTCATTCTCTCTGAAGCATCTGGCATTGGCCACCGGTCAGAGACGGGATACTGGACAAGATGCACCACTGGTCTGATTCAGTGTGGCTGTTTTTATGGTGACTCAACAAGTCAACCCTTTGCATTTTACAGTACAAACTAAATTTTCTGAATGTTGGGGGAGGAAGAGGGAACTTGTAGATATCAGAGGAGCACCACCTTGGTTTGGATAGCAGGGAATTTGGGATTAATTGAGATTGTGCTGTCTCTCCAAGCCATTATTGCAGGGAACCATACTCCAAAATTAATATCAGCTGCATTCCCAATGAGTTCTCTGGTAAAGGAAGGACTTGCTTTACGTTTATGTAAATAACGATTTAATATAGGAAGTTGGTCCAGGTCCATCTCAGAATCTTGAGCACCAAATACTACTACTAATTTCTATTTACATAATACCTGTTACCTAGGCAGCTTTTAATGAGGCAATTCATCACTGATGAGGATTTCAGACAAAGTTCTGAAATACATGGTAGCCTCTAAACTACCTCTAAAGGTTCTCCTGCTTTGCTATACCTTAGCCACCTCAAAACTGTGCAAACACCACGGAGTAAGACTACAATCACCTTTAATATGCAGATAAAGCCTAGAAACTAGTTCCCAGAGCACTGTCTGTGCTGATCCAGACATATGACGATTCATGAACTGTACTCTGTAATAATGAAATGGGACTTATTCAGTTTCAGATAGTGATGTCAAATGTGACCCAAAACTAATTTCATAGAGGGCAACACAATTTTTACTGATTCCCTGAGGCCAATTTCTCCGGCTAAACAAACCAGGTTTTCCAAGTTACCTTGGGAAACACTAAGATATCATGACAGGTCTATTTCTGTTGACTAGCAAAATACATCTGGCATCAGCCAGCATAGAAATATCAGATTTTAAAAAGCACTGTGGAGCAGCAGAAGAGAATCTAGCACAATCCAGAAAAAGAGAGAAAAATAGTATAAACTGTATAAAGAACATATACGTGTCCCCAAAATAGCCAATGACCCACCTGAGATGTGGGAAACCAGTTGCAAATCCCTGCTCTGCTTGATTTAGAGTAGGGAGTTGAACAGAGTTCTCTCACATTCCAGGTGAGGACCCAAACCACCCGGCCACAGGGAGTCTAGGGTAGATCTCTCTCAGGCTATGCCTACACTATGAGCCAGGGGTGTGATCCCCACGTCGCAGAGATATACTTGCACTAAGAATAGTTGCATAGACAGAGCAGCAACAAGCAGCAACACAGGCTAGCTGTACTGAGTACAAACCCACCTCAACCCCATGTACATCACACAGCTAGCCCATGCTGCTTCTCCCTATGCTACCCTGGCTACACTACTACTTCTAGCACCCTAGCTCACTGAGGGCTTGTCTACATCAGAAAGTTGCAGCGCTGGTGAGGGAGTTACAGCGCTGCAACTTAGGAGGTGTACACATCTGCAGGGCACCACCAGCGCTGCAACTCCCTGTTTGCAGCGCTGGCCGTACTCCCGTTTTGTCTCGGGTGTAGAGGATCCAGCGCTGGTGATCCAGCGCTGGTAATCAAATATAGACACTTACCAGCGCTTTTCTTGACCTCCGTGGAATAAGCAGGTATCCCAGCATACCTGAGGAAGCCTCTGGTAATCAAGCTGGTCTCCTTCCCCGGTTTGCTCTCGCGTTCCCCGAACCCCGAGCAAGCAGGTCTCCTTCCCTGCGGTTTGCTGGGTGGTTCCGGGAACGCGAGAGCAAACCGGGAAAGGAGACCAGCTTCGCCGCGGTTTGCTCTCGCGTTCCCCGAACCCCGAGCAAGCAGGTCTCCTTCCCTGCGGTTTGCTGGGTGGTTCCGGGAATGCGAGAGCAAACCGGGAAAGGAGACCAGCTTCGCCGCGGTTTGCTCTCGCGTTCCCCGAACCCCCGAACAAGCAGGTCTCCTTCCCTGCGGTTTGCTGGGTGGTTCTGGGAACGCGAGAGCAAACCGGGAAAGGAGACCAGCTTCGCCGCGGTTTGCTCTCGCGTTTCCCGGAACCACCCAGCAAACCGCAGGGAAGGAGACCTGCTTGCTCGGGGTTCGGGGAACGCGAGAGCAAACCGCGGCGAAGCTGGTCTCCTTTCCCGGGTTTGCTCTCGCGTTCCCCGAACCACCCAGCAAACCGCAGGGAAGGAGACCTGCTTGTTCGGGGGTTCGGGGAACGAGAGAGCAAACCGGGAAAGGAGACCAGCTTCGCCGCGGTTTGCTCTCGCGTTCCCCGAACCTCCCTTGAAGCAGCCCAACAGCGCTGCAGTGTGGCCACATCTAACACCACTTGCAGCGCTGGTTGCTGTAAGTGTGGCCACTCTGCAGCGCTGGCCCTATACAGCTGTACTAATACAGCTTTAACAACCAGCGCTGCAAAATTTTAGATGTAGACATGGCCTGAGAGCTCGTGTGAGTACATCTACACGAGCTGAGAATCACACGTCCAGCTCCAAGCGTAGACATACCCTTAACCTCTCCTACTGAAGCAGTTCTACTTCATATAATTAAATATTCAAAGAGTAGTTATCAATAGTTTACAGTCAATCTGGGGTGATATATCCAGCTGGGTCCTGCCGGAGCGTATCCTGGGTTTGGTACCATTCAATATCTTCCTTTAAGGCTTGGATAATGGAGTAGACAGTTTGCTTATAACATTTGGAGTGGCAGTAAACTGGGAAGCATTGCCAGCATTTTGGAGGACAAGATTAGAATTTAAAATGACCTTGACAAAATCAAGAACTGGTGTTAAATGAACAAGATGAAATTCAATAAAGCCCAGATGCCAAAATCTACACTTAGGAATTAAAAATCAAATGCATAAACTACAAAATGGGGAATAAATGGCTAGGTGGTAATACTACTGAAAAGTATCGGGGCTTATAGCAGCTGACATGAAATATGAGTCAACAATGCAATGCAGTTGCAGAAAAGGCAAATATTCTGGGGGTATTAACAGGAATGTCAGACGTAAGATATGAGAGATAGCTGCCTCACTCTGCTCAGCACTGGTGAGGCATCAACTGGCATACTGTATCCAGTTTTGGGCACCATACTTTAGGCAAGATGTAAATAAGCTGGAGAGAGCCCAGAGGAGAGCAACAAAAATGATACAAGATTTAGAAAATCTGACCTATGAGGAAAGGTTAAAAAATAGGGCATATTCTTGACAAAAGGCTGGGGGAGAGGGGAGCGTGATAAGAGTCTTCAAATATGTTAAGGACTGTTACAGAGCGGATGTGATCAATCATTCTCCATGCCCACTGAACAAAAGACAAGAAGCAATTGGCTTAATCTGCAACAAGGGAGATTTAGGTTAGATATCAGGAAAAAAACGTTGTAATTAAAAGGATAAGTAACCCCTGGAACAGAGATGTTTTGGTGTCTCCGTCACTGGATGTTTTTAAGAACAGGTTGGACAACAACTGTCATAGTTATCTAGGTATACTTAGTCCTGCCTCAGCATAGGGACTGGCCTAGATGACATCTCAAGGTCCTTCCAGCCCTACATTTCTATGATTCTATAACTGAGCCAGAGAAAAACAGACATTGACTCTATAGCCTAGTGTTAGGGCACTTATTTGAGATGTAGGAGACCCAAGTTCAAGTCCCTGTGCTAAGTAGGGACATGAATTCAAATCTCCTGTGTCCTAGGTGAGTGCCCAGGCTATTGGCTACAAAGGTGTGGAGTTTTTCTACAAAACAGGTCTAGGGTATAGGCTACCTCATCAGCTGACCTAACTTATTCTTCTGCCTCCAGGAGAGGGTTCATAGCGGAGATCCCCAAGCAGAGGCAGGTGCCTTTCTCTGGCTCATCAACTAGGCACCTAGAGGCCCAGATCAATGGGAATTAGGTGCATAAATACCTTCCTTAGCATTTCATTTAAGCAGCTCCCTGTTCAACTTGCTGGCTTCTCAAAATCCCTTTCTTAGACACCTAAATTGCCCGTTCTTTGAATGGGGAGCTAGGACCCCGACTCAGGGCTGAGAATTCCACTAGGTGGCAGGGTCCCCTGGGGTTATGCATTACAATGCCTAAAACCCTTACTGGATCTAAGACTCCTATAAAGCAAATTACTTAGGTATACACATAACTTTACGCTTGTAAGTAGTTCCCACTGAAGTCAATAGGACTAATCCCAAACTAACGTACTTTGCTGGATCAGGGATACAAGTGCCAGAGACATAGGGGCTGGGCCAGTGGATCCCAATTGCAAAGATCCACCCGCTATTTCCATCCACCCATAAGAGTCCTGAGACTGTTTTAGTGGTTGTGGAACAGTTATTAGCATTGTTCCACAGGTTGTGTCTTGAGGAGGATTCCACATCTTGCACGGGATCATTCTGGAGTAAACTGATCATCTCAAGCTTGGCACAGTGGGATTTGCTCGATGGCAATTCTCACTTTTATCTGAAAAGCAACATGTACCCAAGCCTATCACCATTTGCTATAAATGTAACATAGCAACAATAGGCTCGATCCTTAGCTGGTGTAAATCAGTAGAGTTCTAGTGACTTCAAAGAAGCTGCACCAAATTACATCAACTGCGAATCTCAGCCATTTTTGAGTGGATCTCTCTCTATGATTGAGAATCCTTGGACCACCTGATCTGTCAGACTGGATCAGTCAAATGGTCCATTACTTTTGATCTCCTCCCTCCAGCACTACTCAACACAAACTTCATCAAAAGGCAAAAATCATGGATCTGACCAATTGTGAAATGGTACAAGGCAATGGCGGAGAAGAGAGTACTTCCGACCCTTCTGCAATCATCCTTGTGACATTTGATTACCTTATCCAGCAGGCACAACTACTAGTGTTGTTATTGGTCATAAAATGATCCCTCTTAAATTCAGCAACGGTATTTATATTCCTGCAGGCTGACTACACACTGTGTGGACAAGCATTGCCCGTTGATTTGTTTGCTGCTAAGATTTAATTAAAAAAAAAATCTAAGCTTTCTAATAAGGTATGGAAGACTAGGATCCTGGTGTGAAATTGCCAACGAGACTGTGCAACAGTCACTGACTAGCTTAGAACCAACTAATATACAGGGAGCAACATTATCACAGGAAGGAATTCCTACACACCACCTTTGCCATGATGAAGAGGGGGAAATATAGATTAAGGAAAGATCCCTAATTTTGTGGTATGGTAAATGTACAGTTAAGACACAAGATGATCATATATCTATCCGGCCAATCTCATCTTGCAATAGAGAAATATGAATTTGTTGAAATACTTTATATCTGAGAGTTTGAAGAAAATTTGGCATAAAAGGCAATAAGAAAGGAAATCACTTAACAGTGTACTTTATTACATAAAGGAGTGAACTGTAAAACTGAAATATTAATAAAATATTTGCTGCATTGACTGTTGCTTAACTAACTAGCAGCATGGTTTTATGAAGATCAGCTGGATCGCATAAAAGTTTAGAAGTAGTTTTCCTTTTCATCATTATCTTTATGCTTGGCTTAATCACATTCATAACTCCCAAAATCCCACTTCCTGAATTCCCTAATGGAGCAATGCCCTGAGGTGCAAACTATCGGAACACTAGCAGCCCACCAACGTTAACTTTGGCACTGAACAAAGATTAAGAGAAAGCAAACATCACCAAAGCCTCAAGCAAAATACAATATTTTTAAACTGTCGGAGTTTAAGGTTTACACAAGGAAGTCAAAAGAGAATAAAATTGAAGATAAAACCATAATTGATTAAAAATATTTGCATCCTTCTAAATGCAGTGCTGATTCTTCCCCTCCCCTCACTTGGATACTGGTCAGTGCTTATGAGGATTAAAGGAGTGGTATAAATATAATGCAGAGTTCAAGCAACATAACCAATGTTAACTTGCCAAAAATCACATGCCACATGAGTCAGCTGTCAAGGCCACCCTTTGGGCAAAAATACCGGAAACTAGTCAAATTACAAAACACATTGTTCACTTCTGAGTGGTGGCTCAATCTTGTAGGTTGCTGAGCATTCTGGGCCCAATCCAGAAAAGTACATAAGCACCCAAAGAATCCCACTGAAGTTCAAGTTTACAGTTCAAGTTAGAATCTGCCCTATTTCTTGATTGTTTTAGTAGGCCTAACTGTGCCTTCAGATATACAAATGCAACTCCCATTAGATTCAGCGGGAGTTGCAACTCAGGTGACTGTGGATCAAAAGTAACTAAAGATGCAGAGTTTAATGTAGTTACACGCTTTCTCTCATTTTTTCTACAGTCCCTATAGTCAACACTAAAGCAAAATATAATTCTTTAGGTTGAAAAGTAGCCAATATGTTTTCTGTTATTTCTGCAGTAACCAATCTTGTTTATATTTTAACATTTCATGACAACTTTGTACAGTAAAAGGCAAACAACAGTTATGACATTCATTCAATTCCACCGTCATTCAAATTCTGTCTTCAAATGTGCATATTTAAAGTCTCTGCATCTCAAAATTCTAAACATGAAGCTACAGGCCAATATTCTTAGTTATTAGTCCAAAACAATGTATTTAAATTAACTGGAAAAAAATGTTCTTGGTAGCTCTATGTAGTAGGTTTAATTAAGACAGTTGTGGGTTTACAAAACTGTTAAAACTTTATAATGCACACTAAACAAGCTGACTGCAGACTATCTTCAATCAACAACATAAGTATTACATTAGGCATAATTGTAGAGACATCCCTATAAGATATGATAAAAGAAAGACAGATTTGAGCAATTAAAAAAAAATACTCTAGACACCCAGAATAAAGTGATACTTACAAATCAATGGCAACTTGGTAATACCTGATGCATGTAGAAACCTATTAAGTTTAAATAATGCTGTACTGGATTACAATTTTCCAAAAACATAAGAAGTTTTATTTTTCTTAAATAATCTCTGTATTCTGCATCTTCCTTTTCAAAATTTTGGAGGTTTCCTATAAATTCTCTCTTACAGGTTGTGAGTCTCCCCCCCACCCCGACCAATCAAGCTTATTATTAATCTTACTGATACCCTGAAAAGGAAGTTTATTGTACCATTGTGACCATTTGGGGGAATACATCTGCATCAATTTATGAATCTTATTTAGTTCTGTGAGCATCTTTTATGATTGTAAACCTGCAGATCAGAACTTCCCTTTTCTGTACAACCCTTATGTTGAGAACCAATTTGAACCAGTATTTTTGTAGCCTGATGCGCTGCATAGCAAGCTCAGAAAAGGAAGGGATGTTTCTCGCCTTATGGAGACCTAACAAAAAAGAGAGTCATCTGCTGGCTGCCAAAATTACTGACTTGCTAATTACTCTTATCTGCTTTCGTAATCTTCTATGCCCAGCAGCCCACAAGGGCTAGAGGTGCTGGAGAATGGAAAATCCACAATGGGAAGACAGAAGGAGAAAGCGTGCTTTTAAAAAGAGACACTCTCTCTAGCAAGGGACAGCCCATTGCCAGAAGACTGAGCAGTATGGCTATGGCCTTGACTTCCCTGAACAATACTGACTTGGGTGTTTGCTGGTTTTCCAGAGATCCGTAACTCTCATCTGCTTTCTACAGCTATGGATACACTACAGGGCTTAGATAAGCACAGTTGCACTGCTGTAGCGCAGCTAGTACAGATGCTCTAAGCCGACAGGAGCGAGCTCTTCCATCGATTTAATTACTCCAGCCCCCACAAGCAGGACAAACTCAGCTGCCAACACAGTGCTGTCCACACCGATGCTTAGGTCGGTGTAACTTACATCGCTCAGGGGGTGGCTTATTCACACCCTGGAGCAACATAATTTATACCAATGTATGCTGTGCTGTGTACATAGCCTCAAAGTAATGTGTGATATTTAAGATGTTACTTTACAAAACCTGCGTTCCTTGCTTTACCTGTCCCCAAAGCATTAAAACTGTGGAACTAGGGTGACCAGACAGCAAGTGTGAAAAATTGGGATGGGGGTGGGGGGTAATAGGAGCTTATATAAGAAAAAGACCCAAAAATCGGGACTGTCCCTATAAAATCGGGACTTCTGGTCACCCTAGGTGGAACTGGGGACAGTGAGCATAAGCTGCTAGGGAGATTTGGTCTCAGGGCCCCACATCCCAGGAAAGAGTCTCAGTTAAAGAGGCTGCCCAATGGGAGCGTGCCTGATGGTATGTCTACGCAGCAAAGAAAAACCCACAACAGGCCCATGTCAGCTGACTGGGCTCAAGGGGCTCAGATTGAGGGGCTACAGCCCAAGTTCTGGGAGCCACCCACCTCATGAGGTTCTACAGCCCACGCCCAGACATCTACACTGCAATGAAACAGCCCTACAGCCCCATGAGCAAAAGTCATCTGGCACGGGCCAGCGGTGGGTGTCTAGTTGCTATGTAGACACATCCTAAGAGGCCAGAGCTAGGGAGAAGGTCTGGATGCTGCTCAGACCCAGTGAGCTTGGAAGCCTGTGGGATTCGAAGGCTGGGTCCAACGCTATAGACTGGTGAACATTCACAAGAAGGGACCCAACCAATGCTATAGCAATTATCCAAAGTCAATTATGATAAAGTGTCCCTGGTATGCTGTTGAGAAATTAAATAGCTTTGTGCTACAAAAAGCACTTTTATGAGGCGCTGTATTCCTTCCTTATATCGTTAACATAAGCAAAAAAAGCACGAAAAACAAGCAATGCCCTTAATAACTTTGGTCTTGATAGCAAGCAGATTTCCTAACAAAGATATTACCCACATTCAGATACAATTCAATATTGTCATTAATATTTTCATTAATGACTTGGATAATGGAGTGGTGAGTGAGTATGCATATAAAATTTGCAGATGACACCAAGCTGGGAGGGATTGCAAGCACTTTGGAGGATAGGATTAGAATTCAAAATGACCTTGACAAATTAGTGATTTGGTCTGAAATCAAAGTGAAATTTAGTAGAAACAAGTGAAAAATATTTCTCTTTAAAAAAAATCAAATCACAACTACAAAATGGGGAATAACTGGCTACGTGGTAATACTGCTGAAAAAGATGGTGGGCTATAGCAAATCACAAACTTAATGTGAGCCAACAATGTGATGTAGTTGCAAAAACAACAAATATATTTGTGGGTGGTATTAACAGGAGTGTCATATGTAAGATACAGGAAGCAACTGTCCCACTTTACTTGGAACTGTGAGGCCTCAGCTAGGGTACAGTGTCCAGTTGTGAGCAGCACATTTTAGGAAAGATGTGGACAAACTAGTGAGTCCAGAGGAGAGCAACAAAAATGATAAAAAGCTTAGAAAACCTCAGACTTATAGACATTAAGGTCAGAAGGGACCATCATGATCATCTAGTCTAACCTCCTGCACAATGCAGGTCACAAAACCTCATCCACTCACTCCTGTAATAGACCCCCAACCTCTGGCTAAGTTACTGAAGTCCTCAAATCATGGTTTAAAGACTTCAAGTTACAGAAAATCCACCATTTATATTAGTTTAAACCTGCAAGTAACCTGTACCCCATGCTGCAGAAAAAGGCAAAAAAGCCCCAGGGTCTCTGCCAATCTGACCTGGGGGAAAATTCCTTCCCAATCCAAATATGGTGAACAATTAGACCCTGATCATGTGGGCAAGATCCACCAGCCAGACACCTGGCAAAGAATTCTCTGTAGTCTCATAGCATCCCCACAATAAACATATCAAGCTCAATCTTGAAGCCAGTTAGGTTTTTGCTCCCAATGCTCCCCTTGGAAGGCTGTTCCAGAACTTCATTCCTCTGATGGTTATAAACCTTTGCCTAATTTCAAGCCTAAACTTGTTGATGGCCAGTTTATGTCCATTATATCCTCTCCTTCCCTGGCATTTATCCCTCTGATGTATTTAGAGAGAACAATCACATTTCCCCTCAGCCTTCTTTTAGTTAGGCTAAACAAGCCAAGCTCTTTGAGTCACCTCTCATAAAGTAGGTTTTCCATCCTTGGATCATCATAGTAGCTCTGCTCTGCACCTGTTCCAGTTTGAATTCATTTTTCTTAAATATGGAAGACAAAAATTGCACACACTATTCCAGATGAAGTCTCACCAGTGCCTTGTACAATGGTAGTAACACTACCCTGTCTCTACTGGAAATACCTCGGATGATGCATCCTAGAACTGCATTAGCTTTTTTCATGGTCACAACACACTGTCAGCTCATAGTGATCCTGTGACCAACCAATACACTCACCTCTTTCTCCTCCTCTGTCACTTCCAACTGATATTTCCCCAGCTTATAGCAAAAACTCTTGTTGTTAGTCCCTAAATGCATGACCTTGCATTTTGCACTATCAAATTTCATCCCATTACTAGTACAGTTTACAAGGTCATCCAGATCTTCTTGTATGAAATTCCTCCTCCGAATTGGCTATACCTCCCAATTTTCTGTCATCCACAAATTTTATTAATACACTTTCACTTTTTGTGCCAAGGTCAGTAATGTCAAAATAAGATCAGTCCCAAGACTGATCCCGAAACCAACCCCTGAGGAACTCCACTAATAACCCCAGGTTGGTCTGGCACAATCTACTTTTTGGAAAACCATGTTGTTTTTTATCCCATTTACCATTAACCTCTAGGTCCTTAATTATTTTCTCTTTCAAAATTTGTTCCAAGACTTTGCATACAATTGAGGTCAAATTAACAGGCTTGTAGTTTCCCAGATCACATTTTTTCCCCTTTCTTAAAAATAGGAACTATTTTAGCAATGTTCTAGTCATAGGATATGACCCCTGAGTTTAGAGAGCCATTAAAAATCCTTTCTATTGGGCTTGCAATTTCATGTGCCAGTTCCTTTAATATTCCTGGATGGAGATTATCCTGGCCTCCCCGATTTAGTGCCATTAAACTGTTTGAGTTGGACTTCCTAATTTCTACCTGCCTATCCTTGTTCCCATTAACCACCCTACCACCATCCCTAAGCTCTTCACTAGCCTCATTAAAAACTGAGGCAAAGTATCTGTTTAGGTCTTGGTCCGTGCCTGAATTTTCTTTAATCTTCATCCCATCCTCAGTGCTTAGTGATCTCATTTCTTCTTTCCTTATTTGCTTCTTATTTATATGGCTATAGAACCTTTTACTATTGGTTTTAATTACCTTGGCAAGGTCCAGCTCTGCTCGGCTTTTGGCAGCTCTCATTTTACACTTTCTGACCTCTAAGAGGGGGCTTTCCTTGCTGATCCCTCCGATGTTCCCTTCCTTGTAGGCTTTCTGCCTTCTCTTAATCACCTGAGATGCTTACTCAGCCAGCTTAGTCTGCAACCCTTCCTATGAATCTTTCCCCTATGAATCTTGGGATGGAGGCTGACCTGACCTATGAGGAAAGGTTAAAATTACTAGGTATGTTAGTCTTGAGAAAGGACTACTGAGCAGGGACCTGATAGTAGTCTTCAAATACATTAAAGGCTGTTATAAAGAGGATGGTGATCTACTGTTCTCCATATCCACTGAAGGCAGGACAAGTAGTAATTGGCCTAATCTGCAGCAAATGAGACTTAGGTTAGATAACAGTACATACATTCTAACCGTCAGGGTAGCTAAGCTCTGTAGTAGGCTTCCAATGGAGTTTGCTTGTGAAATCCCCATCACCATAGGTTTTTAAGAACTGGTTAGATAAACACCTGTCAGAGAAGTTCTAGGTTTACTTGGTCCTCTTTCAGTACGGGGTCTGGACTTGATGACCTCTTGAGATTCCTTCCAGCTCTATATTTATACAGTTCTATGACAAGCAACTCCAGTGGGCTTGACATTATTTTTTTTATCATCTGTAGTCCGAAAAATATCCTCCAAATCTATTTTTACACAGATTTCCACTGACTGCTCATTAAGATAATGTGCATCTTGCAACTATAGGGCCATTTTCTGAGAACATCTAAATCTAAAGTTCTGCAAAATCAGTAGTATGCCTGCTAAAAACATAACAGAAAGCACACATGGGAAGCAAGTCTAAGGGGAAAAACAGTTGGCAGTTTTTCAATGAGATATTATTAAGGGCACAAGAGCAAACTATCCCACTGCAGAGAAAAGATAGGAAGTATGGTAATAGGCCACCTTGGCTTAACCAGGAGATCTTCAATGATCTAAAAAAAAGAGTCTTACAAAAAGTGGAAACTGGATCAAATTACAAAGGATGAATATAAACAAACACCACCAAGTTTGTAGGGACAAAATTAGAAAGACCAAGGCAAAAAACTGCGATCTAACTAGCTAGAGACATAAAGGGTAACAAGAAAACATTCTACAAATACATTAGAAGCAAGAGGAAAACCAAGGACAGGGGAGGCCCATTACTCAATGAAAAGACAATAACAGAAAATGTGGAAATGGCAGAGGTTCTTAATGACTTCTTTCTCTATTTTAGCCTCTGATACTATCTCATTTTCACTGGGATTCACTATGTTAGACGTCTAATCACAGCCAAACTTTTTGGTGAAAACCAAAACAAAGAACAAGTTAAAAATACTTAGACAAATTAGATGTGTTCAGGTCACTGGAGTCTGATGAAATGCATCCTAGAATACTCAAGGAGCTAACTGAGAAGATATCTGAGCCATTAGCAATTATTTTTGAAAAATCATGTAAGATGGGAGAGATTCCAGAAGACTGGAAAAGGGCAAATATAGTGCCAATCTATAAAAAGGGAAACAGGGACAACCCAAGGAATTACAGACCAGTCAGCTTATCTTCTGTACCCGGAAAGACAATGGAGCAAATAATTAAGCAATGAAGTTGCAAACATCTAGAAGATAATAAGGTGATAAATAACAGTCAGCATGGATTTGTCAAGAACAAATCATGTCAAACCAACCTGAAAGCTTTCTTTGAGAGGGTAACAAGCCTTGTGGATGGGGGTGGGGAAGTGGCAGACATGGTATATTTTGACTTTAGTAAAGCTTTCAATACAGTGTTGCATGACCTTCTCATAAACAAACTAGCGAAATGCAACCTAGATGGAGCTACTATATTGTGGGTGCAAAACTGATTGGAAAACCATTCTCAGAGAGTAGTTATCAGTGGTTCACAGTCATGCTAGAAGAGCATAATGAGTGGGATCCGCAGGAATCGGTTCTGGGTCCGGTTCTATTCAATATCTTCATCAATGATTTAGAAAATGGCATAGAGAGTACACTTATAAAGGTTGTTGACGATACCAAGCTGGGAGGGATTGCAAGTGCTTTGGAGGACTGGATTAAAATTCAAAATGATCTGGACAAATTAGACAAATGGTCTGAAGTAAATAAGATTAAATTCAATAAGGAAAAATGCAAAGTACTCCACTTAGGAAGGAACAGTCAGTTGCACACATACAAAAATGGGAAATGACTGCCTAGGAAGGAGTACTGCAGAAAGAGATCGGAGGGTCATAGTGGACCACAAACTAAATGAGTCAACAGTGTAACAATGTTGCAAAAAAGCAAACATCATTCTGGAGTGTATTAGCAGGAGTGCTGTAAGCAAGACACAAGAAGCAATTCTTCCACTCTACTCCATGCTGATTAGGCCTTACCTGCAGTATTGTATCTAGTTCTGAGCACCACTTTTCAGGAAGGATGTGGACAAACCAGAGAGAGTCCAGAGAAGAGCAACAATAGTGATTAAAGGTCTAGAAAACATGACCTATGAGGTATAACTGAAAAAATTGAGTTTGTTTAGTCTGGAAAAGGGAAGATTGAGAGGGGACATGGTAACAGTTTTCAAGTACATAAAAGGTTGTTACAAAGAGGATAGAAAAAAATTGTTCTTCTTAGCCTCCTGCTCACTCCTCTTCATCCCCTCTCTCCGTGCCCACCACTCACTCCTCTCCGCCCTCTCCCCCCGCATGTGTGAGCAGTGGGTGGGGCCTTCGGGGTAAGAGGCTGAGCAGGGGGCAGAGCCTCGGGGCGGACTCTGGGCAGAGCAGAGGAGTGGGGCCATGGTACAAGCGTTGAGGCCCACAAAAAGTTAATCTGGTCCCGTACCTGCATGGTAGGATTATTTGATTCACTACAAAATTAGGTCAGACTCCTCTTTGGAGAGCTCTAGGTCCATTAAATTTCTATTCATTTACCTTTGGGTTGGGGGAAATCACAAGATTCTCAAAAAACTGCTGTTCCCCAACGTGCAAGGGTAATCAGCATTTGCTGGAAAAAAATGAACATTGCTGCTTGACACTATCTGGAGAACAGAGAGCAAATCAGCTGTTCACAGACATCTCTGTACACTAAAGAGGGCAGATCATACGTCAGTACATATTTAATAGTTGAAATGAACCAATAAGTGGGCATGTTTGTAGCCTCAGGTATCAGACTATCCTACTTCTGATATGACGGATCTCCTGAGGAAGGGTAAGACTCCTTTTGCTCTCCACTAAGCTAACTGCAATGGGATGATGGGAAGGGCAGGTGTTGCCATGAGACTCTGGGGGAGTAGAAATTGGGAAGAATCCTGATTCTGTCCCCAGCACCTGCCAAACTGAGATGCTAACTAATGCACAGGGGAGTAGCCCGCTCCTGAGAAAGGGGTGAAGTAAGTATCTCAGACCCTGCCAAAAGCAAGGGATGGGGCAGAAAGGCAACAGTGACAGAGTCAAAAGGTTCTCCACTTGGGGCAGCACAACTACATGCTTCCCTTTATTCAGGACAGATTCAAATGCAGTTATAGGTTTGCAGTTGCTACCCTAAGTCCATGTGGAGTCCCATGGAGTGGTCTATGCTAGGCCTAGGGCCTATGACTGTATCCATGGCAAATTAAAAATATACAGTAGTTATTTATACAAACTACTTTTAAGTGGATTCTCATAACATTTGCTAAAACCACAATAAAAAAAACCCTCAAATAGAAGAAGAAGAACAGCAATTTTATGCATTACATGTCTGAACACTGCTTATGCCTTTAGCATCTGAACATTATGATGGTTGACTGTGTGAGATTAGATACACAGATGACACTGCATGTAATAATGTGACCGCTTTTCTGCAGCCCACTATGCTTGCCTTTTTAGTTTACAAAGGATGGGGCAATAACAATTCTACTTATTTTAAGCAGAATTGATTTATGGATGAAATTATTAAGCCATGGCCATGAAATGTAATTTTATTTAAGCTAGCCTGGGCAAAATCTTGTATTACTGGCAAAGTATGGAGTTTAGGTCTGTGTGTCACCTTTTAAAACTGTTTCAATTTCAAAGTTTTTAATCCATTTAATCATTGGTGGGAGGGTTAAATATTTTTATTTAAAATGGTTAGTGAAATGTTGATATACTTAATCAATATTCATCAGTGAGTCTTGTATTATTGTTGAAATAGAGAACTGCCATACAAAGGAAGAAGATATTTTGCCAAATGGTTCTTGAGGTTTAGATTGATGAAAACCTACTGAATATCTAGCTTCTTATAAGTGTTTAATTGAATTCATGCATTGTCAAATGGTAATGTGCAAAAAATATGCACATAGCTGATTTATAGGTATAAAGAGAGGCCAGACTGAGAGGCTAAGGTCCCTTTTACACAACTTTGAATGAACTTAATGCTGTTGGAAAAGACCTGACAGTCCAGAAAAGTGAAGTTTATCCCCAGAAAAGGAACAACAGTACAGTCTTATTCACTCCACTCTATCATACCAACATGCCTCAACCGTGTACCAGAAGTGCTGAGGTGAGATGGTAGTTCAGTCTCCATGCTCATTCAGTCTTTGTCTTCTGATGTTACTGCCAGCCAAACGGTTAATTATAGCATTTTTGCAATGCAGACACCCGACACTGAGGAAAGAGGTTTGGACCACCAACTCATTTCACATAGCCACTGAACCAATTGCACAGGCAACCAGACAATCTTTTATACAATCTGCCTTTCACACAGAAGTGAGAGGAAGGATGGTCCACTGGCTAGGATGCAAGGCTGGAATTTAAGAAGAATGGGTTCACTTCCCTGCACCACACACAGACTTCCTGCATGATCTTGGGTAAATCTGTCTGTGCCTCAGTTTCCAACATGTAAAATGGGGATATAACTTCCTTACCTCACAAGGATGCTGTGAGGATAAATACATTAAAGAGTGTGAGGCGCTCAAGTACTATAATAAAAGAGCCATGCAAGTAGCTTAGGTAGACAGAACAATTTTTACTCACTACTTACCTGGACATGAATGTGTGATTGAGAAGTGACACGCTTTATATCCCTAAATAACTGGCTGGACTGTCAAAAGTTCTGCATGTCCAGCAGTCCCTCTTAATGTCAGTAAGCGTGGCCAAGTAAGCAGCACTTTTGAAAATCAGGCCACTTACTTTTGCGACTAAAACTTTAGCCAACCATTTTTTAAATAAATAATCTTTGTTACTATTCCCTGGAACCATCCACTTTCTCAAACATAAATGTTATTATAATTATATAGGTTCTAGTAAACAATATTTAACTGTTGTTGACATATCTTCATCTTCAGGATAATCCCATATTAGCAGGGCAGGTTGGCTGCAGTTAGTTAGCATATTTCATCAAACAGAAACCAAGAGACTTTTTTGACAGACTAAGACAATGCAATACTTGAAACCCAAAGAGTCAGAAAGACAGACAGACAGAAAGAGATTCACTTAGCCTCTGGGGCAGGGATGGGATAAGATAGTTTGGCAGACTATCAAGTAGTGTCTCTTCATCATAGATAAGCTCAATGCTGAAGTCATCAAAGTACTGCCAACTATAGTGATATTTTCACGAGTGATGAGATTTCAGAGGGTTATGGAGTTCATCATGCACTGCCACGAGCATCAGTCCTGCCAGTAGTCAGCCGTATCTCTCCCCACTGCTATCACAGGATGGGAAGGGGAAGGAGGGAGCAAAGAGCCCAGCAGTTCAGTGCAACTCCTTTACCTCCTCCCACTGCCCTCCTTGGTGGGGGGGAAGGACAGGAAGGATGGCACATCTGCTCTTCCTCCCTCCATCACCTGGGCTGTGAAGAGGCAGAGAAAACCCTGTGGCAGCCCCCACTCCCAGGCTATAAGAAAGGGACAGAACTCATGGAGAGACAGGGTGACAAAATTAATTGCTGAACAGGGGATGGGACTGGACCTGACAATAGTCTAAAAACAGCATCAGCAAGTGCATGGTGGACAGTAAAAAGCATGTTATAAATACATGGTTATTTAGACACACGTGTCCAATGACCTCTTGGCAGCTTAAAAGAACTAAAGCTGATGTACTTTTAAATGAACAGTTTGCCCAATGAGTTCAGGAGAGGCCTAGGGAAAGCTAATCAAAAGTTGCCAAGGATGTGTTCTAATGACCAAGAAAGGGCAGAGTATTCCACAACTGCTGGCCCTTGACCCTAAAGAATCTGCCTCCTGTACCTTCTTGACTGTACCTGCATTGTGACTTGCTCACAGTGTCAAGTAGACTGATAGTGAAATCCACAATGGGATTAAATGCTTAACTTTAAGTGCCTACGTCTAAAATTTTGATCCTCAAAACCCCGGCTCAGCTGTCACCTAACCTTGCAGGCACCTAAATACCCTAGGCACCTGCATTTCCTAAAGCACCTAATTTCTGTTGGTGGTTATGCACAAAATCTCCTAAATCCTCCAGCAGAATCCTCAAACTACACATTTACCTACCTAGATTCACTGGCACAGGGACTGAGACCTGGGGCTCCCAAGAGACTGCTCTAACCATGAGGCTAGAGAGTCACTCACTCACTCTGTGGCCCAATGACCATTAAAATATTTCATACAAAGCTTCAACCCCCGAGACTGACAAACACCCAGCTTCTTCTCCCCACCCCCGCAGAATACCCTATCATCCAGTAGTTAGGGCAGGGAGGTGGGAGGCTGGGGTCCAAGTTCCTGCTCTGACAGGGTGGGAATTCGAACCTGAATGTCCCACATCCCAGGTGAATGGTATAACCACATGGCTCTCAGATAGAATGGGGGAACAGCCACTGGTTTTCCTGTGAAAGGATTGATCGGGTTTAGGTGTTTAACTCCAGCCAGGAGTTCCTGGCTAGGCATCCCTCCAGTCCAGAATTAGGCCGCAAATTTATTTGGAGGGGTGGGGCTTAGGCTACTCCCCTCTTCTCAGCATTTCCGATTGGCTAGTTTAGACAGCTCCCTGCTCAGCGTGCTGGCTTTTGCAAATCCCATTCTTAGACACCTAACTCTCCCCTAGCATTGAAGAGGGTGCCAGGGCTGGGAATTCCATTAGGCAGCAGGGCATCTACAGTTAGGTGCTACAATACAAAGCCTGAGTCCCCTTTGTGGCTCTAGCCCTAACTGCCTCAGCACAAGCTGCTCAATCTGATGCTACTACTTTTGATGCCCTGTAGCTGCCTCAAGTCAACATCCTTGACTATTGGTATCACGTCTTCATGTGGGCCCACAGGATAAGGGGCTTGCAGTAGATTTTTCACAGGCTGAGCTAAAAAAGGAAAATCAATTTCAATCCTCGTAAGATGAAACCACTGATGTGTGCAAACGCTAATGTCCAGAAGGCAGATCCCCAGAGACATGAGGGTGGCTGTCTTCCATCCATATCTTGAGGGGCTGTTAAAGGGAGAACAGTGCCAATATACAGTCCACAGACTAAATTCTTTCTATATCACTGGGGACAATAAGTTTTGAACTTATTTGCCATGGTGATTAAATGCACTGTGAGAAAAAAACAATAGTTGGGAAAAAATCCAGTATATTTAAGGCAAGTGTGTAATGCATGTAATTAGACAAATTAATGACAACTGTGTAAACTAGATGCTAATTTCACCTACAGTTTGACTTCAGAAGTCTGAAAATGTGCCTTTTAGCCCTCTGTTTTAGATACCAACTGCATTTAGACCGCTCAGCAACAAAAAAAATCTCATAAGGGCCTCTTCAAAAAAATGTACACATCTGAATGAATATCAGTCCAATGTTTAGCAATAATTTCCTTATTGCTTAAGTGAGTATAGCAGCAAGAAAAAGAAAAACAGTAAGCAATACAATATTTTCTTCATTTCATATAATTGTGTGTCTTGCAATGGAAACATACTGTGAAATAGCTTCAGAGATGAGTTTCATCAACAATAAGGTTTTTTCTGTTTGAGTAGTTGAAAACAAAAGTGATTAAGCATTTTAGTTGAGTATTCAAAATTTCAGCAAACGGAAGAAAAATCCCCTTTTAAACAAAAATTTGGCTTTTTAAACTATTTTGGTGAAGAATCTAAAGTTTAGTTTATTGTGTTGAAATGAACAGAACACAACTTTACAGTGAAACTAAAGCTAAACTGTGATCTACAAGTGCCAGGTTTAATAAAAAACAACAAAATAAACATTCTTGTACTTGATTGTTCACTACCCTCTCCCATAATTTTATTATTATTTATATTGTGGTGGTGCTTAGGGGCTCCAGTCATGGATCAGGACTCCATTGTGCTAGGTGGTCTACAAACAGACCAAAAAACAATTACTCCTGCACCAAAGACTGCACAATCTCAGAAATGTTCCAATGAATCTTCCTGAGATTCTACCCAAACATTCAATTTGTGATTTCTTTCACAACCTAATGCATTCCATACTTGAATCAAGCCAATAGGAACACCCTACTGTAGTTAAGAGCTTGCGATCACAGTATTTTGAACACTAATTCACTTAAGGGCATATATTAAAACCTTCCTCCCACAGTTCTATGAAAATTTTTATCCAATTCCGTTCTATTAAAGCCAATTTTCACTTTTTTTTTTAAACCCAGCTCCTTGACCGTGCATTGTTGGAACTGCAAGGAATCTGGAATTCCTCATCTTGTCTGTAATTTTTTAAAAGGACACTAATAATGAGAATAGGGGAGGTTTGCAGTGTTATGCATTAACAGAGAGCCATCAATAAGTGTGCAAACTTTCAACGTGAACATTTTGCCCCTTTACTCCTGAGTAAGTTTTATGCAGGTGTACAGTCAAATTGCAGAATCAGGCCCTTAGGAGAGGATTAGCTTTAACTCAGGGAGCTTAGTTTTAACCATAATGTTATTGACTGCCAGGGGATCCAGACTCTGGGGGATAGCCCTATTACACAGAACCATGGATATTTAAGCAAGTCCCTGAAGTCGGCATTGCCACTTCCCCTCCCTTAGGTTCTAAATATTTCCACAATAAATTTCCATCAGACAATCCCGTTTGCGGTTGGTTTTCAACTCACAATACATCTTCCGAGAAAGAAAACAAATCAACAGATGAGTGCTTTTAAAATGAGCCCTCAGCTAACACGCTCCTTATTTAAAACTCCCGTAGACAGCAGCAATACATTCAGGAGGCGCACTATCAAAAAGACAGACTGCAGGAGTAAGATCCTCTCCGACCAGGCAGCGGTGTACAGACGGGCTGCAAGCCCCGTGGAACTGGAGCAGTCACTAACAATGAAGCTCATTTCAATGTGTACTTTTAGGGGTTCTGGAGGGTGAGGGTTTGGGGATGTTTGCAAAAGCGCTATTCAAAAATCAGAAACAAAGCTCTGAACGTGGGACTGGCAATTCCCTCCCCAACAGCCCCCGGGAACCCCCAAACGCCAACAACATAACGGTGCGTAACAGCGAAAGCAAAACAAGGGGCGTCTTGGCTGCGGGGCTGTCATAATAACATGGCTGTGGGGGGAGAGCTAATTGAACCATGGGAAGGACTGCTCGGTCACACACTCAGCTTCCCCTCATCCGCAGCGCGTCGCCAGGAGCCCGGGGATCCTCAAGACAAAATCACTCAACCAGGTCACGTTTGCTGTTGGCTTTCCTCTCTGCTTGGGCTCCAGGGGCCGGCGTGTTCTGGGGTGAGGCTGGCGCGGCTGTGCGTTTGGTTGGGGCCGGGCACCTCGGGGACACGAGATTTCAGACCGAATCTTGGGAGTTTCCACGGATCGCTTAAAAGCCGGGACAGAAAATTCCGCTTGTTCTGGGGCGGACGGGGAGGGGAGAGAGCAAAGGGGGGGTTGCAATGTGCAGATGATGATGGGTAAAAACTGCTGCCACAGGCTGAAGGAGGGGGAAATGTTAGTTGCCCTGTAATGAGGGGGGTAGTGGGGCGCTAGAATGGCACTCCTGCCCACCACCCCCTCCAGCAGCAATAGGGTGCCGTCTGTCCCACATCCCTTCTACACGCAGCGGCCACCTGACCTCCCCACTCACCAAGGCGGCAGTGCCTGGGGCCGCCCGCCCTCCTTCCACGGGGGCAACCATGTAACTCTTCAGGGGAGCAACAAGAAGGCACCCCCCTCCTTGCCCCCTCTCTCCACCACAACTGCACGTGGCAGCTGGCACCCAACTCCAACATGGCAATATCCGGGCAACCCCTTCTCTCCCTCCCCCCGTCCCGTTCCCAAAGTCCCGCCCCCGTCCCCAGACGGAGAGACCACCGCAACAGACAGGGAGAGCCCGGGGTTGTTATTCCAGCAGAGAAGAGGCTGCGCTTCTCGTTGCTCTTGCTACTCGGTGCCACCCAGGAGAAGCGCACGCTGCTGTGCACGTCTCCGGGATCACGCTCAGACTGCGCGACAAACGTCTCATCCACCCCCCCGTCCGGCCACCGCCGCCAGCCCAGCCCCCGTTTGCCTGGGGAGAGAGACTCGCCGCACTAACCTGCCGCGGCAAACCTCGGCGCCCGGCGTCCCCCTGCTCCCCATGGCGCTGCAGCGGCTCCGGCTCCTTCCCGCGCACGTGGCGCGGCCGCCCCGGGAGAGCCGCTTCCCCGGGTGCCTGCCCCCTCCGACCCCCGGCCGCGCGCCGCCGAGCCCAGAGGCGGGGAGGAGATGATCCCGGGTCGCCGCCTCCTCTCCAGAGCGAGGTGGGAGGGGGCGCAGAACGGCTCCCCCCCCAGCCCTCTCAGTCTCCCTGGAGGGGAGGGCAGCATCGCTGCTCACAGACTGCCTCACCCCCCCCCGCCCCACTCTTGTACTCGTGTCCCAGGGCCTAGGGTGACCAGACAAGTGTGAAAAATCAGGACAGGGTAGGGGGTAATAGGAGCCTGTATAAGGAAACGACCCCAAAATTGGGACTGTCCCTATAAAATCGACATCTGGTCACCCTGCCCAGTCCGGTGCACAGTGCGTAAGGCACCAGCCGGGGGCCAAGAGGCCATGCGGCAGGACCGCCACCCCCCAGGAGCGCGGACATTTCCCTCCAGCCCCTGGAACAGCCGCGCTGGGCCCTACCCCACGAGTTCTGCAGTTCGTCCGCCCCCACGCACGGGTGGCTCCCGCCCGCTCCTGCCTCTCGTCTTGCTGCACTAAACAGACAGCTGCCGGGTGCCACCTGCGTCCCAGGCTCTCCCATCCCGGTGGGGATGCAGGGCAGTGCCAGGGGCCAAGGGGGTAGCCACCAGCTGTTGTCCATACAGCAGGTGGCCCCTAGGCATTCAACAACAAGGAAGAGCCTTTTGCATGCTTCTTCCCAGTGCACCAGCCATTTCTCCCCCATCTGAACCAGACAGCCAGTGTAAGGCCTCGCCCTGCAAATGTCCAACAAGAAACAGGTTTCTTGGAAAGCTGCGTGGTGTTGGTGCCGCCACAGAAGACCCCATAATAGCTGCTGCTAACGGGGTGATTTTTTTCATCCTGGCTTCTCTCAGTCACCCATGAAAATTTAATGAGGCATTGAGGGCTGTTACCTTCAGAGTCAATGGGGTAAGCATATTTAGCCTAATGCATTTGCTGCCGAGCCCATAGGTCTATTGCAAGCAGATCAGGAGTCCTAGAGAGACCCTCCTTTCAACACACAATTCACGGCCCATTAAACGTATTCTGTGATAACAGCTTCTGTACAAACGTAGAACCATACAAAACAGAGGCTGTCATGCACTTCCTGAAAAGATTTACATATAGAGGAGAAGTACATTCCGGAGGTTAGTTCCTTTACCAGATTTATCTCCAATCAACACACACACAAAAAAAGGAAAATCGACCACAGCTAACCAGGTAAATTGCAAAAGGAAAAACAATTCTAAGTCACAAAGGTCTGGATCTTTCTTCCACTGAAGTCAGTGGGGAAATTCCCCTAACAGAATAACTAATCAGATTCAAAATTATAAACAATATCTTACTTTTATAGCCCCTTTTATCTTAAAAGATCCTATAACACACCACCCAAATTAGCAAAGTCATCATCAAAAATACACATGGGGAAAACATATATTTCTCACACTAGTGAAATAGTCTTTTCTGAAGCAAATATGACAACTGTTAAACAGGGTAAAAGAGTTCCCATCTAAGAGTTAAAGGGAAAACTTGAAGAATACCATGGCATACACAAATGAAACTGTAGGAGGAATGTAGGTAGGAAGAATGCAAGAAGTAAATACTGTAAATGCATTAAAACGAGGTGGCCAACCTGTGGCTCTGAAGCCACATGCGGCTCTTCAGAAGTTAATATGCGGCTACTTGTACAGGCACCGACTCCAGGGCTGGAGTACAGGCACCAATTTTCCAATGTGCCGGACTTTGTTCACTGCTCAAACCCTGGCTTTGCCACAGGCCCTACCCCCACTCCACCCTTTCCCACCCCCCTCCCGAGCCTCCTGCATGCCACAAAACAGCTGATCAGGAGGTGTGGAGAGGGAGGGAAAGGCATTCATCGGCAGGGCTGCTGGTAGGTGGGAAGTGTTGGGAGGGGAGCTGATGGGGGGCTGCTGACAAATTACTGTGGCTCTTTGGCAATGTACATTAGTAAATTCTGGCTCCTTCTCAGGCTCAGGTTGGCCCCTGCCAGGGCCGGCGCTTCCATTTAGGTGGCCTAGGCAATCGCCTAGGGCGCCAGAATTATTGGTGGGCGGCATTTTGCTGGAGGGGGCGGCAGGCGGCTCCGGTGGAGCTGCCGCAGTGGTGCCTGCGGAGGGTCCGCTGGTCAGCGGCTCCGGTGGAGCTGCCGCAGTCGTGCCTGCGGAGGGTCCGCTGCTCCCGTGGCTCCAGTGGACCTCCCGCAGGCACCACTGCGGCAGCTCCACCGGAGCCGCGGGACCAGGGCGCGGGGCGGCGAAATTGCCGTGCGCCTAGGGCGCTAAAACCCCTAGCACCCTGCATTAAAATATGTGAAACCCACTATTTCAAACCTCTTGCATTATGGTTGATATACACCCTCTAGCCCAATAGAACACGACCCGATAGAACACAAATTTGGATATAATGCAGTACAGCAGCGGGGAGCCCCAGACCCTTTAAAGTGCCACCCGAGCCCCGCTGCTTTAGCACGTTATATCCGAATTCGTTTGGCGCCCTAGGCCCTTTAAATCACCACTGGAGCCCTGCTGCCAGAGCTCCAGTGGTGATTTAAAGGGACCCGGGCTCCCCACAGCAGCTGGAGCACCAGGCCCTTTAAATCCCCGCTGGCGCTCTGGCAGCCAGACTCGGGTGGTGATTTAAAGACCTCCAGCTGCTGCGGGGAGCCCTGGGCCTTTTAAATCCCTGCCCAAGCCATGCTGCTGGAGCTCCAGCGGTGATTTAAAGGGACCCGGGCTCCCCACAGCAGCTGGAGCACCAGGCCCTTTAAATCCCCGCTGGCGCTCTGGCAGCCAGACTCGGGTGGTGATTTAAAGGGCTCCAGCTGCTGCGGGGAGCCCCGGGCCTTTTAAATCCCTGCCCAAGCCATGCTGCCGGAGCTCCAGCGGTGATTTAAAGGGCCCAGGGCTCCCTGCAGCGGCTGGAACATCAGGCCCTTTAAATCACCACTGGGGAAGCCAGTCCAGCTGATACGCCGTACCGGACCAAACCCAATAGAATGCGGTCTCACCTATATTTTTTTGGCTCCTGAGGACCACATTATATCAGGGTAGAGGTGTGTGTATATATATATATATATATATCACCCATCACTGCCGTATCCAGTCTGTTATATTTTTAAAATAACTGTTATAATAGTCCAATAACCTTTGTAATGTATTTGATAATTACAATACTTTTCAAAAGCCAAATCCCAGTTGTCAGTTTCCATCCAAAAACTTGTATTCTCACAATCTACTTTTACTGCAAAGTGACTTTCCTCAGTTCCATTTACTGGAGAAATTACAGCTGGGACTATCAATGGAGCTTCAGGGAGCATATACCTGCAGACCTCTGTCTGTGATGGTGTCTAGTAGCAATAAGTTTTCCCTTCAGTAAGGATTTCGCCTTCAGAAGAAATGCATAAACAGTCCAAAAGACAGCAACTAAAAGTCATATTTCCGGTAACTTCTTGGGACCATTTATTTGACTAGGACTGTTTTTCATAAAAGATATGGAAATAAGAAAACAATTGTGAATTCTAGATTCCTCAAAATGCATGCTTCAGATTAGTCAATGCAATAGTGAACAAGATGCCTCACATGACGCTTGTCCTCACACACTGATCAGGAAGTTGTATCTGCCATGTAGCCAGCCTGTCAAGTCTTTCTATGCACAGGAAAGATGCTACATGTTGAGGTCATGTCTACATTACAAAATTATGTCAACCTAATTTACATTGACATACAGTCACCACAGTTATTAAATTGCTTGTGTGTGCACACTTGGCTTCTTGTTTCTGGTAAGGATGTGCATCACTGACACACCTGTATTGATTGTATTGTCAGTTTGGGTCATTGTGGGAGGGCTCTTGAAAGTCAGTAACAGGCAACGTAAGCAACACAGTGTCTACACTGACACAGTGTTGACCTAATTACATCAGCCATGACTTTATGCCATTCGGGGAGGTGTTGTTACTAAAATCAGTGCAGAGAGGCACTTACATCAGCAAGAACCAAAAAAACTGAAGACACTTTCACAGCTAGGTCGATGCAAGGAAGCTTATGTTGACCTAACCACGTAGCATAGACTAGGCCTCCATAACAATAGTAAGAACACTTCAGATAAAAATAGTTAATTCTATTCTCATTGCTGAAATTTATTGATGCAAGTCACACTTCCTTACAATATATTTTTAAATATAAAAGAATGTAATTGCTCACCAGATTGTAATATGAATGCAAATGAACTTACTGTAATTATACTTTGCAATTGTCAACTTTAAAAACTAAGAAAATAGAACAGACCCAAAAAGTAATTTGAACTGCAATTCTTCATTGTACCCCTGCATTATGCAAGAGTTACCATACGCAATATGTTCTCTTTTAATATAACATATTTTTAGTTTATAACTTTGCATCATAGGTATCTGAATGAGATCATTTTAATGGTCACAGATGTTTTTTTCCAAGTGAACAATGTGACAAAAACATGAGATACAAAAACATAATTCAGTTTGAGGGAATCTGAAAGGGCTTGTTAATCTTTTTCTAGGAACCTTACGTAAATTCAACATTCCTCCATCCTATATTCTAATCACACTTTATACCATCACAGAGTTCCTCCTTGAAAAAAAGAAAACAAAACAAATCAGAGATTAATGGATAAACCCCAACAATCTATACAATACAGGCCAAAGGAGAGGTTATTCCATAGCAGAGTGTGCCCAGTAAGAGGAAGTGAGACCTTAACCAAGAATGCCTAACCTAGACAATGCTATTATCCTTGCATAATATGAAGATCTGAAACTAATGAGGTGATACTGTAAACAGACTTTTGATGTACTGAACGATTGTCATAGGTAAGGTGCCAGGTCCTCTGTGTAGTACTCTTTATAGACTCATAGACTCTAGGACTGGAAGGGACCTCGAGAGGTCATCGAGTCCAGTCCCCTGCCCTCATGGCAGGACCAAATACTGTCTAGACCATCCCTAATAGACATTTATCTAACCTACTCTTAAATATCTCCAGAGATGGAGATTCCACAACTTCCCTAGGCAATCTATTCCAGTGTTTAACTACCCTGACAGTTAGGAACTTTTTCCTAATGTCCAGCCTAAATCTCCCTTGCTGCAGTTTAAGCCCATTGCTTCTTGTTCTATCATTGGAGGCTAAGATGAACAAGTTTTCTCCCTCCTCCTGATGACACCCTTTTAGATACCTGAAAACTGCTATCATGTCCCCTCTCAGTCTTCTCTTTTCCAAACTAAAACAAACCCAATTGTTTCAGCCTTCCTTCATAGGTCATGTTCTCAAGACCTTTAATCATTCTCGTTGCTCTTCTCTGGACCCTCTCCAATTTCTCCACATCTTTCTTGAAATGCGGTGCCCAGAACTGGACACAATACTCCAGTTGAGGCCTAACCAGCACAGAGTAAAGCGGAAGAATGACTTCTCGTGTCTTGTTTACAACACACCTGTTAATGCATCCCAGAATCACGTTTGCTTTTTTTGCAACAGCATCACACTGTTGACTCATATTAAGCTTGTGGTCTACTATGACCCCTAGATCTCTTTCTGCCATACTCCTTCCTAGACAGTCTCTTCCCATTCTGTATGTGTGAAACTGATTGTTCCTTCCTAAGTGGAACACTTTGCATTTATCTTTATTGAACTTCATCCTGTTTACCTCAGACCATTTCTCCAATTTGTCCAGATCATTTTGAATTTTGACCCTGTCCTCCAAAGCAGTTGCAATCCCTCCCAGTTTGGTATCGTCTGCAAACTTAATAAGCATACTTTCTATGCCAACATCTAAATCGTTGATGAAGATATTGAACAGAGCCGGTCCCAAAACAGACCCCTGCGGAACCCCACTTGTTATACCTTTCCAGCAGGATTGGGAGCCATTAATAACTACTCTCTGAGTATGATTATCCAGCCAGTTATGCACCCACCTTATAGTAGCCCCATCTAAATTGTACTTTCCTAGTTTATCTATAAGAATATCATGCGAGACTGTATCAAATGCCTTACTAAAGTCTAGGTATATCACATCCACCGCTTCTCCCTTATCCACAAGGCTCGTTATCCTATCAAAGAATGCTATCAGATTAGTTTAACATGATTTGTTCTTTACAAATCCATGCTGGCTATTCCCTATCACCTTTCCACCTTCCAAGTGTTTGCAGATGATTTCTTTAATTACTTGCTCCATTATCTTCCCCGGCACAGAAGTTAAACTAACTGGTCTGGAGTTTCCTGGGTTGTTTTTATTTCCCTTTTAATAGATGGGCACTATATTTGCCCCCTTCCAGTCTTCTGGAATCTCCCCCGTCTCCCATGATTTCCCAAAGATAATAGCTAGAGGCTCAGATACCTCCTTTATTAACTCCTTGAGTATTCTAGGATGCATTTCATCAGGCCCTGGTGACTTGCAGGCATCTAACTTTTCTAAGTGATTTTTTACTTGCTCTTTTTTTATTTTATCTTCTAAACCTACCCTCTTCCCGTAAGCATTCACTATATTAGACATTTCTTCAGACTTCTCAGTGAAGACCGAAACAAAGAAGTCATTAAGCATCTTTGCCATTTCCAAGTCTCCCGTTACTGTTTCCCTCTCCTCACGGAGCAGTGGGCTTACCCTGTCCTTGGTCTTCCTCTTGCTTCTAATGTATTGATAAAAAGTCTTCTTGTTTCCCTTTATTCCTATATACTCTTTCTCTTATGGCACTTAATGATTGATAGAGTAACCAAAAGACAAGCAGAACTTCCTTCTCAATGTTCTATTAGGTTTAAAATGAAGAGGTAAAGATCCATCATAGCATTTTTCTTCTCTAGCAAGCACTGGTAGAGAAAGTGATGGATCCAAGGTAAAGCCAAAGGCACTTAACACACAGTCTTATTTGGCAGATAATGGAATGTTCTTGTCACTTCCAGGTGACTGGCAATGATTTTTTTTTTAAATTAGACTTGTGCTCTTTTTTGTTTCTTTATGATACATACGAAGGTCTGAAAGGCTCCCCCCTCTCCTTTACAAGTCTGTCGCATCTTACGCACATTTAACATGCACAATTTCAGCTTTAAGCAGTCAGCAAAAACAAAAAAACAAAAAGAGAAAAATAATTTTAATCCTGTAACCGTAGTGCGGGCAATTCCGCCCGCCATTCAACTCAATGTAATTTTGACTATACACGGTTTTTGCTTTACGCGCTAACCGTGGAACAGAACCCCCGTGTAAGATGAGACTCGCCTGTACTTTCCAAAAAGAGAAAAAAAAATCTGTTTTATTTTTCTTAAACATTAGGAGTACCATGTGTCCGACGAAGTGGGTATTCATCCACAAAAGCTTATGCTCCAATACGTCTGTTAGACTATAAGTTGCCACAGAGCTCTTTGTCGCTTTGTACAGATCCAGACTAACATGGTTACTCCTCTGAGACCCTTTCCCAATGATTCCCAACGTTCTGTTCGCTTTTTTGACTGCTGCTGCACATTGAGTGCCTGTTTTCAGAGAACTATCCACAATGACTCCAAGATCTTTCTTGAGTGGTAACAGCTAATTTAGACCTTATAATTTTATATGTATAGTTTACTTAGGAAATGTTTTCCAATGTGCATTTGCTTTGCATTCAGGTATGTAATGCTGGTACATACCTAGGCCATCCCATAATTTGTACCACCATCGCTACAATCAATCAGAACTAGTCTGAGGTATGTCTACTCAAGCTAGAAATTACACCTCCAGCTCCAGCATAGACATACATTAAAAGAGCACATAAAGCCCTGAGATAAAAACTGTGGTCACAACTCCCCTCTCCGGCACAATGGAACTCAAAACAAAAAGGGGAAAGCTTGTTTGTGCAGTGTCCAGTCAAAAACCGTGGAATGCACTGAGGACCATCTCAAACCTCACCATCTTTTGCTCCACGTGCAAGAGGCAATTTCTTTGACTTTGCCTTCTCTGACACCACATAGCAACTTCCATATTAAAAACAAATAACTTTTCAAAACAAGAAACTCCACTACACACATGGGTTTCTCCCATTGGCATACGTGATCCACCTCCTTGAGAGACAGTAGCTAGGTCGATGGAAGAATTCTTCCATCAGCTTACTGCTGTCTAAACTGCGGGTTAGGTCAGCTTAACTACACTGCTCAAGGGTGTGGATTTTTTTTTATAGTAGACAAGACATCAGTGGGGCTCTCTGAGGGTGAAGGGGTACACTGATTTAACAAGGGAAAACACAAACTGATTATACACAAATAGCTATCAAGGCACATAGTACACAAAATGAGAAAGTAGAACAGACATTCCTTTTTCTCATTAAAGTTTAACAAATGTAGGTGTTACATGTAACTGTGGTATGGGAAAGTTTTCTGATGCAAGTGCGATTTTTAAAGTCACAGGTGGCTTTTTCAAAACGAGTGTAAATTTGAGTAGATACAACTTATTTTATTAAAAACATTTCCTAATAGAAAAAGATGTGAAAGATCTCTAAGGGAACATCTACAATACAAAATTAATTCGAACTTATTCTATTCGAATTTTCGGACGTGATTTTATACATTCAGTGTTGCGTGTCCCCACAATAGTGCGTGAATTCGGCAGAGTGCGTCCACAGTACGAAAGCTAGCATCAAATGGTGGAATAGGACAGGATTCTAATGGATTGAGCTTGTATCCCGTAAGTAAGGATAAAGGACTTGTAAAAGTCTGTGAAGTGGTTCTTAAATTGTGCACCAGTGGTGTTCTTTCTGGGGAGCTGGCTAAGTGTGAGAGTGTATGCCAGGATCTGGAATCTCCTGAATCTTATAGTGCCAATGGCCAGTATAGTGTCCAGGGGCTAGTCAAATACAGATATTCTCAAATAACCAATCCAAGGCTTTCCTACCACCCATCCTCAGTGCCCGACCTCTTGGCAGTCACAACCCCTCTCCCTGTCCCTCCAGTATTCACAAAGTCCTCTGTCTCTTCCCCACCAACTGCTGACTATTCTGCTGTGTTCACAGTAAACTTCTCCATAAAATTTAAAAATAAAAACAAAAAAAGTTACAATGTAACAGACAACTTGTACTAAGTAACATGAGTTATTAACTCTTTATTGCACAAGGGCTCAGACTAGAAACACCAGTGGCGGGGGGTTCACCAGGGCAATGGCATTGACACATTCCCTCAAACTATTCAAACAGACAGTTAATGCATAGAAACCCTCTAGGTTTTCCCCCCCTGTATTGGTGCATGTGCACCACAATCCTTCCAGACTGCACATCTACGCAAGCGAACATGTTCTTAAATACCATTCACAATTTAGGTCCTCCAAAGACTTAAAGGGTGCCTTGGGTAAAAATTGACAGATTGAGACCATTTTGACCTGCATCATATCAATAGTTCGATATCTGAGCAAACAAAACAAGAAAACCCTACCCTACCTTGACACTTTTTGAAAAATTGATGGGCGAGGGAAGGCTTATATCTCCACAACTTTGAGTTCAAATGATCCCAAATTTGAGTCACTAACCCTACCCTGAACCCTTCTGGGGCACACCAAATTTCAAAGGAATCCAACTAAACTTCTCAATTTTAGAGGATTTAAAATGGTCGATCTTTAAACAGAAGTCGTGATGCAAGCCTTACTATAGTGGCGCTACCAAGCCACTATAATTAGGAGCTAGTCTAACTTCAGCCTGTGTAAATGGTAAGCTTTTAAATCACTAAGTAATAAAACACAGGGATACTCTTACTGCACACAAAGAATGTCCATTAATATTAATGGAAATTAGATACCCCTCAAGGAGGAAAATCTCTCATTTTCATTAAACTATTTGATACATCTGGGGCTGTGGTAGTAATAAAGAGATACTGAGCAATATTAGAGAGAATCTGAGAAATGTTTGAGAAGGATTTCTGTACGCCACTTCCAAAGAATCCAAAAGGATTCTAAAAATGAGAGAGACACATTTATTTACATTTTACCTGATTCAAGGATGATTTCAGAGCTGGCATTCAAATATTTAAACAGCGAATCAGCCATTATTTTTGCTGTTAAGCTCTTAACAAAACTAGAACAATGCATAGAATATCCTTAGCCAACTCAGGGTTCGGCTTCCTCAAAGAACCACTCTCCACATTTGCTGATATTATAGCCCACAGCAGGATCATCTTGATCACGCTGGAGAGGCTGTACATGAACAGCCCCACACATGATGATGTCTCACGTTTAATAGACTCCTCTAAGTCAATTAGGTACTGAGTTGGAAAAAAACTCCCCTATCTTTTCCATTATCAGTAGCTATCGTAGCTCACTTGCCATTTCCCCTCTTATTCATTATCTTTTACCACTGCAGTCTCTCCCCAGTCATCTAATTAGCTCCCTAGCCGTTCACTGGTAATATTAATAGTGATGTGGTACTGTATCCAGTGCTTTTCTCAACTGGAAAGAAATTATATCTTCCATTTCAATCTTGTCTACGGTCTCTTGCTTCACTAAAACTTCGCTATAGAAGTCATGTTATCAGATATGAGCATTCTCTGAAAGGTCCTTATGAGACAAGCTCACAGATGTTGGTCTGTCAGGGACAAAAAGGGTACATGGCTGGACTAACATGGCATCCTTGTAATCTCAAATGATGAGGGTCTCTGAAGAAAAAAAACATGGTGCTCTTCCTAGTAAAATGATGAGTCTGACTCTGTAGCCTTCTGGCAGTGACACAACTAGAAGAAGGGGATGGCAAGCACTGAGCATACAGTGCTATCTGGTGAAAAACAGACGAGTTATCAAAAAAGCATGCAGGAACATGTTGGAACCCACTGGATTCCTACTGAAAATGAAACTGACACCTGGAAGTTCCTTTCAAAACCTGAAGTGGTTTTGAATCCTCAATACAATCCAGAGGATGGTATTGCACACCTCTTCTATGATGTACAGAATGACTTGTTTCATTTGCACGGTCACAGCTGTTCATTGGTCCCTTAATTCACCTCCATGAAGACAGTGATATCTTGTGGTTAGGCCATGCGGTAGGGAGTCGGCTTGATTGAAGTCCCAGATCTGTCAGCTAACCAGCTGTGTGACCTTGGGTAAGCCACTCTGTGCCTCTATTTCCCCACCTGTACCACACCTCTCCCACAGGAGTATTAGGAGGCTCACTCAATCTTTGTGAATCTTTCGTAGAAGGTGCTACACAGGCACTAAGTGTTACTAATATGTGCTGCTATTGATATTCTATTTTTCCTCCCGGGATTTCCAAACAGGACCTTATAATTGACTATGATAGTTTCTGTTAGCCTCCATTAACCATTTAAAGACATTAATAAACACACACATGGTGAGGGCTGTTTCCTCAGATGCAAACAAATCTACTTAAATAGCTCCACTTTACAGTCTGAAGTTGCCAGTCTCAAATCGGTTTCCAGCTAGCTGGCAGGGGATGGAAGTGCACCTTGCCAAGGAGGGTTTTTGCAAGCACTGGAATTTGTAAAAGCGTTAGGGATTACAAACTACATTGTTTCACACATGCCCATCAAAGAGCCTGTAATTCTTCATGCAAAACACCAGCTTCTTCAGAAATCCAAATGGTTTCATATTTGAAATCCTCTTTGGCAAGGCACATGTCCACTCGCTGCCAATTAACTGCAAACTGATTTAAGATGGGCAACTTCGCTATCAGCCTCCAACAGAGAACATGTTCCTGAGGATGATCATGAGGATAAACACTTCTTGCTACCATATTTAAACTCATCTTTAATAGTTGGCAACCCACAGCTAGCTGTGATGTTCCACACAGGAAAAGAAGCTGTACATTCAATATCTTCTTTCTAGTAAACGTCACTGGATCAAGATTTTATACTCTGAGCACATAACTGACTCTCTTATTTGCAGAACTTCCCGTGTTCTGCATTATTTTGGGGGGACTACTTACAATAAACAGAACACCGGTAAACAAACAGAAAATGGAAGGGTAATAACTACCGCTATAACTCACCAGATCAGGCTGCGCTCCTCTTCCAGGCCCTAAGCAGAGGATCCAGATCATCCCTTCCCACAGAGAAATCCTCAGGAGAGTACACAGGGGGGAGGAAATCTCTCTGAGGATCCCCAAGCAGAGTATCTACCCTATCGTTCCATTGGGTCAGTTCTTCCCTCCCCAGTGGGGCTATTTCATGACCTAAATCCTCAATGCTGGAGGACCCACAGGAGGCCATGGCCATCCATGTGGAGGCTCTGTGCTTCTGCCCTGGCGCCATGCCTCTGTACTGGCTGTGGCCCCTGGAGCACAAGGGCCATTGCAGCCATGCTTCTGGGGGCTCTCCCTAGCTGCCATGAGCTCCCCAGAATTCCTGTTGGGTGATCCACACTAGTCAATGCAGATGAGAGCTGTGTTCTCGTTTCTGATTAAGCTCTGCAGAGCACGCGTGTATGTTTTCCTACCCTGACCCACACACCACCCTCACAGCCTGCCCATTCCTTCTGCTGACCCACTTGGTCTCTAAATCCACCCTCATCACAAACCCAAAAATCACGCCACACCCTCCACAGCATCCAAAGGAGAGCATTGAGGAGAGTTCTATGGAGGTAGAAGAATCTTTACGTCCATCCACAGAAAGTCCCATCTGTGCATAAGTACAGAGGATAAGAATTGGGCCAATGTTCCTCAGACTAACGTTGTATCCAATACTACAATGAGAAAAAAGACTTCTATTGACAACCATGGGAGATCTGATGAACAAAGTCTGGCCTATAGTACACTACTTACTAGTCTTGATAAAATACAATCATCTCTCCAGGGAGGCAACAGCAGACAATGTTTTAAAGAAGAAAACGTACACTAGAGTTTCAATATGAACATCCTGGACCCTTAAGAAATGAACACAGGTGGATGCAGTTTCAGCAGACCTCTAAAACGGCACCTACAATATTTTCAGGCAAATCCATTTGCTTACATTATGTGTATACATTCATGCAGATATTTGTGTAACTGTTAAAAAGCTTTTGAAAGACTGAAGAAGCATCAAATAATAACTAAGCATTACTTTGCACAATTTTCATGTTGAAGCTGCTATGTAACATTAGTTAGGTCTTGCCCATCTGACAGTTAGCAAACCTGTTTAACTAAGTGTGCAGTATTTTTTTTTATTCCTTGCTCAATCTATACAATTGTACAACTTTACTTTTCACTCATGTAGCTTATTATTAAGAAATTATCTGCTTTGGTAACCAGTAAATATAATCAAAATTCTTTGCATTTCAGATCCACTAAACATTTTCTAGTTTCTGTAATATACATATATTTTGCTTTTTGCTTTTCAATCAACTACTTAAATCCTGGAGATTCTAGAAGACCTCTTCCAATGTGATGTTCTTCAATCTTGACAGCACAAGACCATCATGCCACAGTAAAAATCATTGTCACAAATAAATATTATATTTAGGGTAACATCCAGCACACCATTTCTGCCAAAATCACGACCATTCCAATCACAGACAGTAACTAGTGAGCTAATAATATATTATTTTTGGTTTCCTCCTAGGTCATACTCAATTTTTTCCCCTTTATATTCTCCTTGCAATCTTTAGACTGGGTAGACAGTTTTAAACATGTCAATGACATAAATAAATGTTTAAGTGGCCAGTCTACCTGGGGCTCTGTTCTTATCACATCTCATAAGCTTAACATGGTTGGATCTGGTCAGTAATCAGATAGGAGACCTCCAAGGAAAACCCAAGTCCTGAAGTCAATGGTACTGGTTTTTCAATAGGTGGCACTCTAACCTCAGACTAGAACTGAGTAAGTGTCCCCAGGATGGTGTTAGGACCACTGTTGCTGGAGGTGCCAGCTTTTGAATGAGACCATGCATCTGCTGTTACTTCAGATAGGCATACGAAAAGATTCCATGGCATTTTTCATAACACTAGAGTTTTAACCTTAATGTCTTGGCCAATTCCAGACTGGGTAACCACATCATCTACCTAATCTTCCCCCTATAGTTTCCACTACAGAGATTATTCCTGATTTCCCCCCCACCTTAAAACTGCTGTAGAGATTGCTGGCACAGAATGGTTGCTGCATCTCAACGCAGGCATCACACAGTGGTGGGTCACTGTCCTCAATGCACTGTACAGAATTTTCAGAAAGATTTTGGCTCATTCGCGATAAAAACACAACATGAATCTAAATTGCTGTTATTAACACCCAAGATCTCTATTAATACGAAACCAATTTGTAAAAAAAGTTTTCAATGATAGTATTAAAAAGATTGCGTTAGCCTCCCAGGTTACTATCTATTCTTATTTTCCTTGCCCTCATCCTCCTCATTTCTGCCTCCTTGTATCCTAGCTCCTCATGGTGTTTTTAATCTTACCTTACATCATTATTTTTCCAGGTACGGTCCTAATTTAGTCCGTACATTGCCAGGTTCATATATAATTTATAAACACAATAATATAAAACTCCAAATACCATAGACATCATTATTATTTGTATTTTATAATAGTATTTAGAAGTGCCAGTCAGATTGGGGATTCATTATGTAAGATGTTAAGATATATAGCAAAAGACCATCCTTCACTCAAGAGAGCTTGCAATGTTGGTTTAAAACATGATCTAACATGTATGGCAAAAATCCTCACTTTGTATTTTAATTTATTGTCTTGCAGAAGTGCTGAGAAGCACTAATTTAGACTTCTATGTTACTTAGGGTAAACTTTTCAAAAGTAGCTAAGTGACTTGCTCAAGGTCACACAGGAATTTTGTGCAGAATCAGGAATTAAACTCAGATCTGGAGTCCCAGCTACCACTCCCATCAGAGCATTCTTTTTCTCTAAACATTTTAACAATTAAGCCTTTTAAAATAACTTAAGATGAGTATCACGTGCCTCTAAGATTCTATATCATTTACACAATATATTTCCACCAGCCAGTTTTGCAGGTCACTGGTTAATCAATTCTCCTCCTGTATTTCTAATAGTAATTCAAATTTTTAAAGCTGAATCAGTATTTTTCCAAATCAGGATGAGACTGTACATAATACATAAATAAATAGCGACAGCAGATCATCTAGGCCCAATCCTAGGGGTCAGAGTTTAATCTCAACTGCACAGCATCCATTATTACATCTCAAAAGACTCATGGCAACAAACGTGCATCTGAGATTAGAATCTGGACACTAGAAGTCTATTGAAAATGGATAATAATGGCAGTGGCAGAGTCCAAAGATTGTCACAAGGAGACAAGATATTAACTTAGAATGAACAGAAATCCAAACTATTGTTAAGGTGAGCCATCTATTCCATCTTAAATCCCCCTCTTTATTTAGTCATTCACAACTGTCTCAGATATAATTCCCTTTATGCTGAAGTTTGTTGTCTCAGCCTAAAAGCAAGTTTGGACAGAATCCATTGAATTATTTTGAGCTATAAGAATGGGAGGAGGAATTGACTCTTTATAAAAGGAGTCATTCTGTCCCTCTCTGGTTTGATAATGCAAACAAGTCTTCCTTTTTAGAGAACAAACACACCACAGGCATGGTCCTGAGTGAGGAATAGGATCTCAGCTTGACTTGATTAAATTAATTGTTTGATTAAAAAATTAAGACATCAGAAATTATCAATAGCACTGAATAGTTATTGTCTGCTGAACCAAAAGTGTTTGTAAATGAGTACTATCAATTTTCAATACAACTCTGCAGCAGGTTAGTAAGTAAGGTCCCAATCCTACAGAGACTTAACACACACGCTTAACTTTATGCACTATTCACAATCCCCATTGAAGTCATTGGGATTACTCGCAGTGCATAAAATTAAGTACGAGCATAATTATTTGAAGAAATGAGGCCTCAATAGGCTTGCACCAGTAAATGAGGCTGGGAGACACAAACTTTCGGTTCACATGGACACTATTCCTCTTTTCCTCTCCTCCTATGCTATTGCCACCTTTATGTCTTCCCTCTCCCACTACTTCCAAACCCTTTGATCTTCTCATAAGCTACATGGCACCACTAGCTGCTGCTCTGCCTCTGACTTAATGTTGGAATTGGATCCTTCCAAATACAGAACTCGGATTCCAAGAATCCTTCTTTGGTGCAACACTAGAGCTGCTTTTGCTCTGAGCTAGTGCAGTAAGAGTCAGTATGCTTTTTATGAAACACCACTGTGTATACTGTTCAAACCAACCACCAGACTTCAGAGTGAGACAAAAACACTTACCTTTTCATCACATGAACAATAGGACATATTAGATGTGATACAGATGCCAAGTAGCATTCTGTAGAGATTACAATTATTTTTGTGCTTCATGCTATGGACACCCCACAAAGCCCAGTAGGTCATAGAAAAATCTATTCTTGGAGTCTAGGGTAGCCTCATGCACTCTCTAGGACTGCACATGCTAGGCAGTGATCTTCATGTCTCTCTCCCCCAGCAATACCCACCAAAAAGAAAAACATGCTGCTAACTGTGTATTAGCATTCATGGAATTCAAGGAACATCATTCCATTTGTGTGGCTGGGTATGGCTTAAAAAAACATAAAGTGCAGATCCATCCCCCTCACAAGGGTCTCTGGGATCCCACCTCCCAGAAGCCCTTTGGAGCCAAATGAACCTGGCCTTTGTGCCTATATCCTTCCTTCTTTCTAAAATGGTGTACAAGCAAGATTAAATCCACGCTTTGCATTCACCAGCTGCTTCCAAATGCCCTCTCTAGATGGAAGGTCCTCTCATGGTGTGTAGCTCATGCCACAAAAGGTGTGGCTGCCCTGTCCACAGATGTGAAAGTTTTTCTGTTCCCACTTTACTCTCTTCTGTTCTTGTAGTGAAGGAAGCCACAGTGCAGTGCTGGCTGACTCTTTTTGAAATCTGGGAACATGAGTTTGCTGAGCTGTAAGCAGATGATCAAACAATGGAATGAACACCTCACCACTATACCAGCCAGGAGTGAAAGTAAAATACAGTTCTTACCGGTACGGGTCCCACTCTGCTCCCCCACCCAGAAAGCGCAGGGCCCTCGGACAGAAGGGGTGGGGTCAGGGGTGGAAGTTACATTTCTTACCCGTACCGTCCAAAAACCCACCTCTCCTACATACTTCATGGATGCCTCCCATTGTATGACTTAGATATAGAAAATAAAGCTACTATTACTACTACCAGTACTGTCTGTAATAAAACTTTACTATTGGAATAAGCCTGAAAAACTGAAAACTCACTGTCACATTTTTCTTCTTGTCCTCCCTCCTCCTCCTCCTCCAGCCAGGCTGCCCAACACAGGTAGGCTCCATGTTCCCCTGACCCCCGCACTCAGCAGGGGCTCCCCTCTAGCTTGTAGCAGGGAGACTGGCTGAGGGAGAAGCCTGCTGCCTGCATAGGAGCCGTTTAAACTTAACTGTTCACTAGGGGGTCTGAACTACGGCGGGACTGGGGCTATTTCTGGCATCCTTGTTAATTTCACTCACAGTTGTATCATAGATTTGAACTTAGAAATGGTTCCTGATTTTGATGATTGTATTTTTTGTGTATTATTGAAGATTGCCTCGTCCAGGGGGCAGAAAAGAACTGCCTCGGCTTTGGTCACCTCTCCCCCTTTGCCCCCACCCCCACACCCCCAACAACTGAGAGTGAAAATAACAAGGATGCCAGAAATAGCCCCGAATCCCCTGGTTCAGACTGCGGAGTGAACAGCTAAGTTTAAACTGTTCTTATATAGGCAGCAGGCTACCTGGGAAGGCTTCTCCCTCAGCCAGTCCCCCTGCTCCCAGCTACAAGCTAGAAGGGAGCCCCTGCAGCCCCTGCTCAGTGGGAGGGTTGGGGGAACGGGGAGCCTAGTCATGTCGGGCAGCCTGGCTGGAGGAGGAGAGGGAGAGAAACAACAAACAAATGTGACGAGTTTTCCCTTTCTAAGCTTTTATTAGCTTTGAGTTTGAACTTTTTGTTACACAGCCAAAAGAGGTGAAAGTAAACCAATACTGAAAGCTCCACTTATTTGCCAATACACTACTGCACTTTTTACCGGTACTCCATACTAGGCTGTACCGGCTTACTTTCACCTCTGATACCAGCACTCACGCACTATAATATAATTTCTTAAACTTCGTGTCTTCTACTGCCAACCTAAGAGAAAACATGATGAAGGAAATAAACTGTTGCATTCAATCAACTTCTTTGTTGATTCAGCCATACCCAAGTTCAGATATAGAATAAGAATATTTTATATTTTCACAGTTTACATGAATTGATTGACAATATGTATTTAGCGCATTTCACCTGGTACCATATTTCCAGCTTCTCTTGTTCACAAAATTGTTAACCTTTAATTTTTATAATAGGATAGCTCCTGCAGGACCCACTTAGGATCAGGGCCCCATTGTGTTAGGTACTACACAAACACATACACTGAGCTTACAGTTCAAGGAACAAAATCTTAGCAACAAACCATAGGAGATGACATTGTCTCTTTATTTCTGCAAATAAAGATTCTGCATGCTGTTGGGAGACAGCATGACAACAGAACGTGCACAGGGTAGGGATGCAGGAATTCTTCATGCTAATCAAAAGCTCTGCCAGTGACTCACTCTGTGGCTTGAGGCCTATCACTTCACTTCTTTACTTCAATCGCCCCATATTAATACTTACATATTTAGATCTGAATCCATATTTAGATCTCATTTAGTCAATGGTAGTTCAGGAGGTAAAATCAACAGAAGCAGGATCAGGTCCCTACCTCGCAAGCGTGTGGTGAGGATTAATTAGTTAATGACTGAACATTTAAAGCACATATAAGTTCTAATAATATCTAGTGACAGTATCAGACATAAAGCAAAGGTATTTTTTAGATAGAAAATGCTAACTATAGAATTTGAATGAAAACCCCTTAAAAAATCATACTTCCATTTTAAACTTTTATCTACTATTGATCAAAGTAACACCTTATAGTAATGTCACTGAAAGAGGTTAAAGAAAAAAAAATAAACTCCACTTTTTCAGTGTATTTACTTAGTGCATTTAAAAGTACTTTATGTATAGTCACTTTCACCATTTCCTTCATTATATTTATTAAAGTAGCACCAGTGGGTCCCAACTGAGATCAAGGCCTCTTTATGTTAGGTGCTACACAAGGAGAGAAAAGCATTGGAGAAAGAAAATATTGTTATCCCCAATATACTAACAAGGGGATAGTGAGATTAAGTGACCAAGGTCACACAGGAAGCCTATGGAAATAGCTGGAAATAGAACCTAGAGCTCCCGAGTCCTAATCCAGGGCCTTAAACACAAGTCTATTCTGCTATTATATAGGCCCCAATCCTGAAAAGATGTATGCACATGCTTAACTTTGCACCTTGTGTGTAGACGTTCAATGGGACTATTCACAGTGTATAAAGTCGAGCATATTCATAAGCTGCTGTAGGATCAAGGTCATAAGTGGTTTCTACTCTTGCTTTTTTGGGCCCTTCTTGGAAGCAAAAGGCAAACAAGAAAACATTATAAAAAATACAGGATTGTAAAACCACAAATATAAGCAGCACCTGAAACTACCCCTAAGTTTAAAAAAAATGACTATGTTTCAAGTTGATGGTGTTCATTTAACTGTTTTACCTGTCTTGGTGCTTGAATGCACATTGTAATTCAAATACGACTTACAGCACAGTTTAACTATAATCTTATGGGATGGGTCTCCTTTTAGTTAAAAGGAAGAAGGATGGAATACAATTAATTTATTGCTTAGGAGTACAAGGGCTTTATGTGATATATTAAAAAACTGAAACAAGGTTAAGAGAAAAAAAGCATCCTCTCCCTTAAACTAGTCAAATGATAAGTCTTGTTATTCCTAAGGTCATCAAGGCCAAATGTGAGCAATGACCTTCATTAATTCAAGCTTTGTGCTTTTGTTAGGGGACTGTGGCTACTGCATCTGCTCCTCTCAATTTGGGCTGTTTTGGTAACAAAGCTCCCAGTGATCATCTAAACCTCATTTGAAGCACCTGTGAGCAATTCATTATATTAATATAACAACAGGGGAGGAGTAGAGACACTAATAAATAGATTGTTGAGCAGCTTTTACTGCCAAGGTTGCTTTATGCAGTAAGAAAATGTTCCCTCCACCCAAAAAATGGTACTCACTAGGGAGCTGCACTGAGACACTGGGATCTGTTGTTCCACAACCTGTCAGTACACACATCTGGCATAGGATAAGCACATAAATTAAAATCCCCCCTCTAAACAGTTGCTGAATTTGTGTTCAGTACATCTGAGAGACTCCAGCATGATTTGAAACAATTAGTTCTTCGTTCAAATAGCATGAATGTTCTTTAGCTAGAGGTGGCTTTGAAAAGGCATCTGGTAGTGATTTCTACTAGCAGGGCTTCACGTGATTTAAAATAGATTTGTATAAATCTGCATATAAAAATAAGGAATTGGTCAATACCTTTAATTGTATTTGTACGTGATGTAGTTTCAGCTAATGTCTGAACTTTTGCTTTTATTCATGCTGCAGTTTAAGAAAATATGGATTTTTAAAATAAAAAAAACACAAAGATTTTGCTGCATTTAACATGTACTCAGTCATATTTTATTTAGTCACATTTTACCAATGTCAGTGGAAACCAAAGATGAATTGCAATAAAAACTGATTTGTTGATCAGTATCATTGCACAATACAATTTAGTGCAGGTCCTAGAGTACAGTCTATATAGGAAACATACATTCCCAGGTGTTTGATGCCAAACTGGTAAAATACTATACATAGACAGTACAGCTACTATGCTTGAAATATGACAAAACTAGACTCATTTTATGCTACCAACAATATACTGTAAAACTACCGTGGAAACAGAGCAGCGTGCATCCTATTAAAACACAGGATTCAGAGGCCTCATTTGTGCTGAAGCAGCCTTGCAGCCGCTCCAATTTTGGAGGCTAGCATGACCACCTTAGGGCAGCCCAAGTCGTGCCTTTTGATTCAATGGCTTCAGCCTATGTTGTGCAAAGAGACCAAAGGGAAATTCTGAATCAAGCTGTATCACAGTGAAGATTCACCGGCGTGGCGCCTCCTGCTGGTCATCTGGGAATTAGTTCTTTTGCAGCCTTGGAGCACCCTCTGCTGGCTGGTGTTTCGCCTGCCTCTGGCCCCGTGTCACTCCCAGACCCCGGTGCCTCTTTACCGTGGGGTTCTGCCCCCTGTAGTACCCCCTCACTCTGGGTTTCCCCTCCCAGGGGAACCCCCAACCTTATATCCCCACCTTGCCTCAATGGTTACTGCCAGTCCTCATCTAGTCCAGGCTCACTGGGGCAGGCTGCATTCTGTCATAGCCACTCATCATTGGCAAGGGGTTAGGACCTGCTGCTTTTGCCTATCCCCAGGCTGCCCCTCTGCAGCCCCAATACCTTTTGGCCTTAAACAAGGCCTGCAGCCTGGGGGTCTGCTCCCAGCTCTGCCAGTCTTCCTCTGTGAGGTTGGGAAAGTCACTTAAGCCAAGATCCTCAAAGATATTTAGGAGTCACAAGTTAGGCACCTAAGTACCTTTGAGGGCTTGGACCTTAATCTCTTGTCTCCTTATTTTTCCATCTGTAAAATGGAAGCAATAGTAACGAGCTACTCCACAGATATTGTTGATACATCTAATTCATCAGCATTGATGAAAGGCTTCAAGAGCCTCTGATTGAAGGTGCAATTACTATCTATTACTATTAAATATCTAGCTCTTACAGAACTGGTGAAACGTTTATTACTATTACTAGGAGGCATACAAAATCTACACTGAAATTTCTCATGGACATCAAACTGTGTTGTATGAACAGGCTATTTAACACATCACAATTTTGATCACTTTAGATAAAGAATGTAAAATAAAAATAATGGATAGCAATTATGTATCATCCTCCATGAGACAGAAATTCTTTAGCAAATGAATTATTATGGCCAGTATAAATATTTTCGGATCAATATTACAATCTCAGGGGAAAATCATAATTCTCACTATAATAGGTATTCATCAAGGCTTTTTTCTAACAGCCATATTAAAAATGGATTTTGAAAAACACGTAGCTGTCCTTAAATCAAGTTCTATCAATAACAAAAAGGCTTTTTTTCAGATTCACAGTTGTCCGATTGGAAGTTGAGGAACCAAAGTAGAAATAAAGATATAGAAAAGCGATATGGCCAATAGCTTTATATATATGGTTTTCATAAATGGTTCCAATTCAGAATCCATCAACAAACTAGAATCCATCAGTCTCTCTCACCTGGAGTTTATCTGTAACAAAACCTGTAATTTGCTACACTATATTGTGGTTTAGCAAATGTGAAATTAAGGCTGTATTTAGAGTTGTTGACCATTTCCTTATATCGCTGAAGTAAAGTGTAGACGAATGGGCTTTTATAAAAACACTAAGTACCATTCTAAACATCTGAAATTACATATGAGGGACAGTAATTTAAAACCTTCCATTGGTCCAAACCTCACTTTAAGCAAGAAACTTAAGGTTTTTTTTAATTAACACCCTCCTGCCCCTAGCCCCATCATGCGGTAGCTATGATAGAAATAAACACTGCATGTGAAGAAGTATAATCATGTGTAGTTGGGACATTTTAGTCAGACAAGTACTCGGATCTCATGTACTTGAAACTGCCTTATACATGAAAGATGTCCATTGATAACTAGCTGCTTAACTGACTATGAGTATATAAGGTCAGCTACCTCTCAGACGTAATCTGTTACCTGATTTGTCTTCAAAAACAAAATTTATGATGTACAGGAGACAGCATATTGCAAGAACAACTGGTATAACGTATAATAAACAGCAGCTGGACTATAGGAAAATGCATTCCCACCTGATCAGCAACAACTAAGTCAAATGCATGAAAATCCATCCTGTTCGACAAATCCATTTTATTTTTTGTAATATTTTACTACCATATATGTAGTTAAAAACAAAAAGATAATTTGTTTTGATGAGATAGTACTGTGACATGAATAACTTGAGTTAAAATAAAATCTCTAAGGAGAAAATGAGTTTAAGAAAATAAATTCTAGTAGGAATACTTGCTAAAATGGCCAAGAAAAATGGGAATTATGATACACTTTTCTGTGGGAGCATTTGATCTTTGTATCTGAATCTTTTCAGGGCATGTTACACTGTTGGATGTGGCTTTGCAAGAAGGATGGAAGAGTAAAATAGAAAATGAAAACTGAAAAAAATTCATTTCGACTTGTATCAAAATGAATTTTTTTTCAGTTCAAAATGAATGCAAAGTATTTTTTTCCATTTTCAACAGAACTGAAACAAAAGAAAAAATTGGAAACGTCTGAATGATACAAACGTCATTTGTGAATTTTTTGTATTGTTCAAAAAGTCATTTTTCATTAAAAAATAAGGTTACAAAAATTCTACCACCTCTAACATCCACTTACATTCTTCACCTGCTAGTACAGCACAGTACAGATTTGTTTGAGGACAATATCAAGAGATTTCAGAAGGACTATTATTTTACAGTGAGCCTCCCATTGCTACAGGCTTACCTAAAAAGGCCTCCAAATTTGCTGCAAATAGTATTTTATATTTTCAGTGTACTGCACATTTTATGTCTATTTCCCATTGCCTGGGAACCTATTTAAAGCTATTGACAAACATATTTCTACATTTCTTTGGCTGGGTTAAAAGCCAGTTTCAGCACAAAAAGGTTTTTTTCCTAATAGAAAGCTGGAGGGCAACTTTGCCACTTAATCTTTCCCTGATTATGGCCACTTAGCAGGTTGCTTGGGATAAACAGGGGAAGGGGGAGCCCTGGCTGTAATGCAAGGGCGGCTCCAGGCACCAGCATGCCAAGTGTGTGCCTGGGGCGGCAAGCCGCGGGGAGTGCTCTGCTGGTCGCCGCGAGGGCAGCAGGCAGATTGCCTTCGGTGGCATGCCTACGGGGGTCCGCTGGTCCTGCGGTTTCGGTGGACCTCCCGCAGGCGTGCTGCCGAATCCATGGGACCAGGGACCTCCCGCAGGCAAGCCGTCGAGGGCAGCCTGCCTGCAGTGCCTGGGGTGGCAAAATACCTAGAGCCGCTCCTGCTGTAATGGACAAGCTAAAAGCCTATTCTTTTTTTGTGGCTGTTATCCCCTGATCCTTTAAATGCCCTAAGAGGAGAAATGGGGATGTTTCCCTGACTCCAAGTCTTTTCTCTGCTTTAGAGATCTGGAAAAAGGCAATCCTGCACCGGTTATCTTTCACCCACTGTCTGGATATCCATTGGCTGTGCCTGTTTATCAAAAAAGATAGTTTAGAAGAGGGGTCAGCAATTTAGAGTCTTCATTTATTCACTCACTCCAATTTAAAGATTTCACGTGTCAGTAACACATTGTAACATTTTAGAAGGTCTCTTTCTATAAGTCTATAATATATAACTAAACTATTGTATGTAAAGTAAATAAGTTTTTTTAAATGTTTAAGAAGCTTCATTTAAAATTAAATTAAAATGCAGAGCCCCTGGACCAGTGGCCAGAACCCATACAGTGTGAGTGCCACTGAAAATCAGCTTGCGTGCCACCTTCGGCACACGTGCCATAGGTTACCTACCCTGGCTTAGAAGGTAGTAGCTGGGGAAACTGTGGTGGAGGGTGTGGTGGAAAGAGACACATCTTCATCTGCCAGTGAGTCAAAACGAGGGATCTAGGCACGTATGCAATCACTCTCTGGTTTGATTTTGTTTGGCTCCTCTGCCCCCATCTCAGTCATTTTTATACCAGCTAACAAATGTGACTCTGGCAGTCATTTTGGGAATCCCAGTTTACTCAACATGACAGCAATTGCAGTCTGCTGGTATTTTTACCACCATGACACCTAGATTTGCTCTGAGCAGGATTGGACCATATGCTAAAAATGCCAATACTCTGACTTCCTTCCAGCTCCTCCTGCCACTGCAGCTGCAACAGTGGGAAATTGTATGAAGAATTTGAGCGCAGACACGGCCAAAGGGCTATATCATCTCCTCCTATGCAAAACCACATGGAAGGGGGAAATCTGGTACAACAGCTATGAGTCTTCACTTGAGGGTATTTCACCCCTAAAAAGGAAGGATAAGGCACAAGGGGCATAGCTTTCCAACTGCAGAGTGCAAGAATCTATGGAGAGAATCCTAGTCCCATCTTTTTAGATTTTGGGTCATCCATGTGGACAGCATACTCCTTTGCGTGCTATCTGCGTGCTTCTCCTTCCCCTACCCTCGATGCATGGCCAGTGCAGACGCGATGCTGCCCCTACCGCCTCATCTCTGTTTGTGGTTGTGTACCCCTATTCCCTTCAAGAACAGCAGAAGCTGGAGCTGGTGGGGAATTTTTCAAATGAATGTTTTTTTGTTGGAAAATGCCAGCAGAGAAGAACATTTCATCAGGAAGGTTTCTTGGGGCCAAGGTGTAATTTCTGGTTAAAACCAGATAAAGAAAGCCTAGAATGTGGGAGAGCCAGGTTCAAAGCCTGCCTCTGAAGCAGGGAGAGCACAACAATGGGTCTCCTACAATGTCCTAACCACTGGGCTATTGCAGGGGCCTGGGGGTCTTTTCTCTCTCTCTTTCTTTATTGAAAAATATTTTAAAAGGTCCTAGTTTCATTCCAATGTGGAATCAAAACAAAATGTCAAAACCTCAGCATTTTCCACAAAAGAGAATTCTTTTTCCCAGCCAGCTCTAGCAGAAGCCATGGACTGCAAGTTAATGCTGCAATGAGCAGCACTATAGGACACGATTCCACTGGTCACACTGAGTGACATAGGAGCATGTTGCCTAATGCTTCTTCCTACCACTACAGCCTATGCCTTCACAAAGCCTCAATGAAGATTTGTTTATGCAGCGTCCCACACCTGCTTGGAAGTAAAATCCATGCCCAAAAGGTCTGTTGCCACTTCACAGCCACCCTATTCTCCTCTCTGAGCCAGAGAACAGAAAAGAGATTTCTGATTTTGTGTTTCTGATAGCTACCCATGTTATTGCTGCCCTAGGTCTGCTGTCACCTGTTTCTCCTTTGTCAATTTTTATTAAACATTTGTGTATATATACAGTATTGTTGTGGCCATGTTGGTCCCAGGATATTACATAGACAAGGTAGGTGAAGTAATATCTTTTATTGGACCAGCTTCTGTTTGTGATAGAGACAAGTTTTCAAGCTACAAGCTACACAGAGCTCTTCAGATCTGGGAAAGGTACTCCTTGTATTCAGCTGTGCATCTGTCTGATTTGTGTATACAGCCCCATAGGCCTGCATAGAATTTAGCTATGGATATTTACCATCCCATAAACCTTTCCAGAAGTGTTTGAAGTAGTCATTATTCTTTGAATTAGGTCACTAATTAGGCAATCAAGGTCACTAATGGAAATGGTAAACATCATGGATTTAATGGCACACACTGTACCCAGTGTTGCAATAGCAATCTTTTTTAAAGTTGTTTTCTATACATTTGATGCACTGAGTGGGAGTCCTGCATGCAAAATGATAGCGGGATTTCACCCTCATTAGTGTTTGGTAACACAGTTTGGTGACTTGTAGGAAGTTTCATGAGTTTGATCTACCATTGAAGGAATAAGACCTAATTCTATCAATTTTAAGCTATTAGAAAACAGATACAACATTCCCTTTCAGGACACAGTTGTTCTAATTTTAACACCTGGATCCATGAATGACACTATAAAGATTCCATTTGTTAAAATATTAATATAAATATCTGCACATAAGGGGGGAAATAATTAGGCGGTTTTATCTCTTATGACAGAGGAAAAAGCCATTTTTTTTTTAAATTACTTACTTCACTTTAGATAGGCATTGTAGGTTAGCTATAAGGAATCCACAGTTCACATGAAAGTGCAATGATAAAAAATGCAGATGCTGTGAAACATTTATAAAGAGAAAGTACAAGGGAATATGTAGTCTAGAATCTGAAATGACATTTTGGCATAGAACAGATCTCCCACAGGGCAGTTTTGAAACTTCTAGAAATTCTTAAAATGACATCTTTCAAAATGAACAATCATCAAATACACCTGAGTCATTACCTCAAAGTGCTTTACTGACAAGACGAACTGAGAACAGGCTAAAATTAACTACCCTGTTTTACAGCTTACAGACCTGATTCTGCAACCCTTACTCCTTCAAGGAATTCTTACCCATGTGAGTAGTCCCATAGACTTCAGCAAGAGTACTTTCGTGAGGAAGGTTGTACAGAGGAGTGATGGTAGTAGAGGACATTAAAAGTACTATGGTTTTTGTATTAGCAAATGTTTATAAAGTTAAAGGAGTACTCCTACCTTAAAAATAGTGCCAGGAACAGAACTGGGATGTGGACCAGTTGGGGGACAAAATGGTTAGAGACACGAAGACACATCATGAGAGACATGAAGACACGTCATGAGAGGCTGACGAGAAAATATTTCTACTGTTCAGTTTAGGGCGGAGATGAATAAGAGGGGACAATAAAAAGGATAATAAATGGTATAAAACAGGTAAAAGCAGCAAAGAGTCCTGTGGCACCTTATAGACTAACAGACAAATTGGAGCATGAGCTTTCGTGGGTGAATACCCACTTCGTCAGATGCATATAGTGGAAATTTCCAGGGGCAGATAGATATATATATCACTACATGCATCTGACGAAGTGGGTATTCATCCACGAAAGCTCATGCTCCAATATGCCTGTTAGTCTATAAGGTGTCACAGGACTCTTTGCTGCTTTTACAGATCCAGACTAACACGGCTACCCCTGTGATACTTAAAACAGGTAAGTTAGCCACACCTATTCATCCTCTCTCAGAATGCAAGAACAAAAGGACATTCAGTGAAATTAAAAAGGCAACAAATTTCAAATTAAGAAAAGGATTTTCACCATTGACCCCTGGAACTCACTGCCACAAGAAACCTCTGAGCCAAGAGCACAGAAGGATTAAAATAAAGGATGCACATTTGATATGAACAATGAGAACATGCACAGTGACAAGATTTTATTTTAAAGAAGGAGTATAAACCCTCATGCTTCATGGCATAAGCAATCCACAGACTGATGGGAATTAAAATGTATGGCCATGTTATTCATAAATTGTTCAATATAGGCTTTCTTCTTTTGCCTGAATCAGCTGGTGCTGGCTACTGTCAGAGACAGGATACCCAACTGCTAAACTGGACCACTGCTCTGTCCTGATATTGTAATTCCTCTGCTTTTTAAAACAGATAGATGTTTCTGCTTGTAACTTTTTTACCTACTACTGTTACAAGCAAAACTATCGTTATTCACAAACAAAAAGTTTTTTAAGTTAAAGTTGCTAAGTGCAAATAAAAAGAAATGCCTAGCATAACACACCACATCAGCATTGCCATAATAAGGAAATAAGTTAAGTTTACATAAACAATACTGACACCAATCTTCGGCCTTAGCTGCATATAAATGTTGCACTAATTGGTGCATCCTGGGTGAGTGGACACTGTTAAATCAGTTGAAAGGTGTCCACACAAGGGAGCTGCAATGATTAACTAAATTGGTTTAGAACTGGTGCAGCTTATCAGGGGTGGCTCTAGACATTTCACCGCCCCAAGCAGAGCGGCATGCCACGGGGGGCACTCTGCCGGTCACCGGGAGGGCGGCAGGCGGCTCCGGTGGACCTCCCGCAGGCGTGCCTGTGGATGGTCTGCTGGTCCCGCGGCTCCGGTGGTCCACCAAAGCCAGTGGACCCTCCACAGGCACGCCTGCGGGAGGTCCACCGGAGCCGCCTGCTGCCCTCCCGACAACCGGCAGAGTGCCCCCTGCAGCATGCCGCCCCAAGCACGCGCTTGGTGTGCTGGGGCCTGGAGCCGCCCCAGCTGCTTATATGTGCAGAAAAAGCCTTAATTTACATAAATAGAAAATTCTCATTCCTCACAATGCAAACAACTTGTTGTGCACAGTCAGTTTCATTCTCCTGTACCCTTTGTTAGTCAGCGTCCTCTGTTGTTGGACAGGTCTTTCCTACCCAGTAGAAGAAGCAAAAAAACCAACAAACAACAAGCACATTAAGTTCTAAACTCAATCTGTTCCCACACAGATAACTAAGAAGGGCAAGGGCTGTATTGCGCTGAAACAAACTGCAATTATAACTAGGACAAAGAAAGAGTAAGTGAGTGACTTTCCCAAGGGCAAGGAGCCAGTAGCAGAGGGAGACTTACCAGGGTAGCAGCACCACAGAAATAAATATAGAATTTTAGCACAGTACAAAAGACTATGGACACAAATAACCCAAACTAGCAACATGGACCAAACAAAGTCACCGAAAAGGACAAGGTCAAATCAGAAACCTGTCTCATACATGCAGCCATCCAAAGCAAGAGAAAGTCACATTAGCAACTTGCTAAAAGGAAAACTGAAGCAACCTTACAGCTTGCTGGGGCACTCATTGTGATATCACCTACAGCAGTGCAGGGAAATGCCTGACTGTGTTACAGAACATGCATGGTGATTGGTGCCTTTTCTGTGGGTTTTGGCTCTGGTGCATTGGACAAGTACCATATTCTGGCAATACCGATGGATTGCCTTTAATTTTCTGGAAGAGGTTTTAATTTGCTTTTGTAAAATAAAATAAAAATGATTTGCATTTAGAATTCTTCCATTGAAAGGGAGGCAGCTGACAAGCCCTAAACCCATCCTCACTGAAATCATGCATTTTCAATCACATTGCTCTCTGCATCCCACTTAGAAAAAAAAAGTTTCATTTCTCTTCTCAAAAGAGGACTGCAACCATATTATTTTAAATAAAATGCTCAACTTTACAATCTTAAAAATACAAAGCTAATACTCTGGGTTCTTCCTTGATCCCTTTTTCCACATACGCTAATCTTTGCTTTTCTGTTCCATTCCTCTGTGCAGACCAATTGTTAAAATGTACCAGAATCTTGGAGCACTCAAGTGCAGTTATTCTGTAGATTGCAACATTTCATTTTTCTGCCAGATTACAGCAGACATCTAGAGGGAAAGGATGGCACTGCACAAACCAAAATACAACTGGTAGAGTTAATTTTAGGCACTCTACATCATTTAGCTATTGTTTCTTGGAGATAAAAGTATCAACAACATTTCACAATCCACATCCTGAGTCACTTTTTTTAATTTTATGAATGAAATTAAGAAAGCAGAGTTCTGACTGCATGTGATCTCACAGAACTTGCCAAACTGGATACAACTACTGGGTCCATCAAGTCTGGTATTCCATTTTCTGCAGTGGACAATAGTCAGTGCTTCTGTATCCTGGGAAATTTCCCAAAATCTGGGAATTTTTAAGTAAAATGTTTCAACTTGGGAAAATTACAAATTTTCATTCAAAACCTAAATAATCCTGGGAAAATTTCATAAAAAGTAAAAGACTTTCCAAATCTCAAAAATTCTGGGAAGTTTTCATAAAAAGTAAAATATTTGCGCTTCTTTTAGATTTCCCTCAAAATGCGTTCTTCCATTGGTGAATATTTGTCACGTGATTTTCATAATTGGGCTGTGCTGTTCTCCTGTTGGTGGTGCTTCAACGTACTATATCATGACGGCACAAGTGAAGCGACAAGTGCGCACGTGCACTCACAACAAACCAACCTCAGCAACAGCTGGCTGGCGTGTAATGAGGAAATGGTTATCACATTTATTTTCTAGGTAAGGTTTCTTCCAATAATTAAATATATTGCAATATTTATTGATTATGATGGTTTCTTGATCAGTCATTAAATCTCTAAAATTTTGTCTTTTGTGCTTGCAGTTGCACAGAGAATGTGGACCAAACCACTGTAATACTTTAGTGAAATTTGTGTAAAATACATTGTTTTCTATCATTTCAATCCTACTCCTCATGTGTTAATTGTATTTACTGTCTAAGTAACAAATTTAAAATTGAAAAACATGTCTATATGTATAAAAATTATAATAAATGTGAAATATCTCAAATGAATAAGAATAATTTGGATATAATATATACTATATAGTTATTAAAAACACACATATTACGTTCCCTTGAGATTTTGAAATAAAAAATTTTATCTGGGAATTTTTCACCAGATTTGGGAAATTTTTAGCGCTAGGTTGGGAAAAGTTGGCATCACGATATAGAAGCACTGCTTACAGCCACTGGAGTAATTACTGTGGTGACTGATGTCCACACTACCCTCCGTCTGTGGGTGGTGTGTGTTATCCCCAGAAGTGCTTCCACAGACTGAATAGGGGCAGTGTGGGGAGCTGGGAGTCAGGGCTCAGCTCCACGCAGAGAGCCCAGCTACCCTCAGCTCTCAGCTCCCTGCTCCCAGCTGAGAATGGGCCCAGTCGCTGGGGCTTCTTGCCTCCTTGAGCAGGGAGCCAGGGGCATCTTGCCCAGATTTCTTGTTAATTTCACGGCTTCAGCATAGAGCCCTGAAATTGACAAGGTAACCAAAAGCTACTTTGCATCCACCTAACTGTGTGCTATGGACCAGGCCTTAGTATTCTGATGTATAGCTTCTCAACTGCTGTGAAATTGTCACAGCTCCTTTGAAGTTAATGGAGGCAAGACAATTTACATCAGCTGAGGATCTGTCCCAATGTTGATATGTTTATTTATCTTGTTTGATTCTTTCATACTCATAGCATGAATTTAGGTTCTGAAATGTGCTTACCTAATAGCCCTGGAGCCTAAAGCAGTCTTGAGCAGGACAAGCTTTCCCTTCATTGCATCTCAACCCATTTTGACGTTGCTTTCAAGAGGAACAGGACTTACTTTATTATTAATATAAAAAAGAAACTATTTTGAATACTGAGCTAGCTTTGGATGTGGTGTAAATCCTGAGTAACTCCACTAATTTCAATGATGTTATGCTGGGATTATATTGGTGTAACTCAGAACAGAATGTGACCCACCTCTGTCATGACTAGAATTCTGCTAGCTCAAAACCAGGACTAACTACAGATGAAAGGCTTTGAGCTACATTAGTTTACATAGTTCTGTATGTTCCATTCTATGCATCCGAAGAAGTGAGCTGTAGCCCACGAAAGCTTATGCTGAAATAAATTTGTTAGTCTCTAAGGTGCCACAAGTACTCCTGTTCTTTTTGCGGATACAGACTAACATGGCTGCTACTCTGAAACCTGTCATAGTTCTGTGTGTTACCCACACACCTACTAGGGGGAGAGGGAAAAGAGAGAGAGAGAGAGAGTGTGAGTGAGTGTGTCAGACAGACAGCTCTACAGCCTTCACTAAACAGCCCAGTTGGCTTTTAGCTCATGCTGAAGAGGCTTATGCATTACGCTCTAGAGATCCCAGGTTCGATCCTGCCCACTGACAACGGGGTTTGTCAGCATTACATACGCACACTCCAAACATAACTAGACTGACTTCACTTTGCCCTTAAATGCAATGATGGTAGTGAATTTTTACCTCTTGTCTGTTATTAATGGCTTACATGTAATAATTGTGATATTATTTCAGCTTCCAATGAAAGTACAATATTAATGAAAATGGAAAACTAAAATATAAAAAATTAAGACAGATTCATAAAATGTCCCATAATACAGCTTTGCTTCACTTCCTGCAAGCAAAGAATTGAATGTGATCTCACAGAGTTGTTTGGAATGCTAAAGGTAATATTTGCATTTTAGGAGTTAAGAAGAAAGACGTTCAGCTATGGATAGGGATTCTCTACATCAAGGACCTTTGTCACACTCCAGAGAAAGCATTTTCCTAGGAACAGCATATTGGGAAAAGCCTCTAATTTGTTTAACTCTTAGTTTTTTGAAAATAAATGGAAAGAAAATCTCTCACGTTTCTCCATTTAGTGGGTTTCTTACATATACAGTGTTATTTGCACTGTCAAAGCTGGGATGCCAAATAAAGCAGCAGCAAAAGCAGAATCTCACATTTGTTATATAGAGATGGTGTGCAGATCACAGATTAGGAGGTTTCAGCTAGAATTAGGTCGACACTAAAGCCCCAGAAACTGGACTTCAGAATCTGAGCCTGCTTCTGAATTTGTTGCGGAGCCCATCCCTGTAATTGCCTGAACCAAAACCCGGATACAAACATACTCAGACTTTGTGATGGGGAGTAGTTTGGCAACAGGATCCATATCCGAATTTTGCCTCTTGGGATTGTCTTCAACACTGAAGATGGCCAGAGCAGTGACTGGATATTCTTCATAACTACCAGCCAAATAAACATACATTTATGTGGCTTCCTCTCCAGCTTCACAGGAGTCATGGACCAAGTGCTTTCTCTGGGAACCCACACATGAAGAGAATTTCCAATGCATGTATCAGTGGACCAGAGGTATCTGCCTGTTGAACCCCTTAGTAAAAGTAAAATGATAATCTCGGTCCTCATGCACACTCTTGTAAAAATGGACTAACATCATTGACTTTATCGGGGTCACTTAAAGTTTACACCAGCAAACACGGGAGCAGCATTTAGGCCATGGGTGCTGCTGTGCGCGGCTCAACAGGGTCTATTTGACCTGTGGACTCAACTTTGGCCTCTTGAGCTTTAAAAATGCCTCCCCCACTTCTGTAAAGTATCTTTTTGCAATTAAATAAGATGTGCCACATAAAACTGTTCAGAAGGGCTCCTGTGCTTTCCCCAGAAGCTTCTTTGCTTTATAAGCTCCCTTATTACAGAGCTATTAAAACCTTTAATGATTTAAATGGCACTGTAGATTTCAGGCAAATCATTTCCCTCCCATAGCCTGTTCTAGACCTACAGGCTACTTATGTGGAAGTTATAGGAATTCTTCAATAAATGTTTGATGGTATTCAATTTAATGTTTTTATTTTAGCTAGAAATTTCTCAGCAAATATTAAAGCTTTGCAAAAAGAAAAAAAAATTCACCTACTAAGACCTAACTTATTTTAGCCACAGGCAATATTTTAAATATCCTTGGCTCTATAATCACATTAACTTTTAATACTATCAAGCTCAGTAAAATCATTTTTGCATCCTGTTTCTTCCTATTGGCCCTGGATGCCATCTGAATAGCAAAATGCAATTCCGTTTTTAGGATTATTATCCCATGAGAGAAAGACATTTAAGAAGGAACTCACTGCAAAAACCAGACTGGTAGAAAGCTCAGTGAGGTAAACATCTGACCCTTATGGGTAAACACCTCTTCTAATTTGATTCTATTTATAGGTCAGCGAGTTTTATTTTGAGACACAAGAGATTTACTAGGGAAATTCATTACTGCCACTCACTCCGATTTTCTTACTCAATATAATTAAGCTTTGCTAATTGTCTATCATGATTAAAATCATTCCAGTAACAACCTTGTTTCCCCTTTTGGCTGTGCGCCAAACTCTTAATAGCTCTTTTTTGAGGGCAGTTCATCCTGTACATTGCTTAACTTGTGAAATTTCTTATAGCCACACACTTGGGCTGAAATCCTGGCCCCGCTAGAGCCAGTGGGAGTTTTGCTGGTGACTTATTTGGGACCAAAATTTCACCCTTGGATTCTGCAAGGCGAAGACGGACATGCCAAAAAAAGTGACCAACGGTTGTATTTCAGATAGAAAGCAAAATTAAAAGACTGATCCAAATTCATTCTTATGGGTAGAACAAATGACTTCTGAGCGTAGAAGAAGATGATCGGTAGATGTTGGAATGAATTATTACTCTGGAGCTTTATTATCCTGTTGGCAATACAGAGCAGATGTAAGGACTGGAAATTCTGCTGGAATGTTGGAGGGAGCAGAGGGAAAGAGGAGAGGAGAATGCTTTTTATAGCATTCATTCCCATTGTGCAGCTTCAGCCCTCTCAGTGGAAAATGAAAGGGAAGAATGGACGCAGGTGTGGGCAGGGAGTCAAAGGTAGCATGGAGCTTGAGCAAAACATGGTGCCAGATGGAAGAGGGGCCCCAAGAGCAGTAAGTTCTTTGGGAAAGGGCCTGTCTCTCTAATGTGTTTGCACAGTGCCTAGCCCAATATCAAGCGATACTGTAATACAAACAAACAACAATGGACCGTGCTGAGTGTTTAATAGCAAGTTGTCCCCTGTAATGGATTTTTTCCCTGTGGGAGCAGACAATTGGGCCTTTTGTCACTATTCTTTTAAGTAAGGTTAAGGTCTTATCAAAGATTAAGTGTGTAGTAAAGTAGTTATCAAGGGTTTAAGTGGACTTCTCAGAGTACTATGGGTTGGAGCCATGCTCCACTCATCCCTTATTTTGTGTTTTAGTGAGTGTGCATTTCCCCCCACTCTGTTTGTGCATAGTTGAATAAAGCAGCACCCCCAGCCTGCAGTACTTTAAGTAAAGAGTATTTCTCTGTGCAGTGCCAGAGCCAGGTTTTAGAACCAAGGGGGTGATGGGTCATTGATGGTGTCACTTTCAATTATACCTATTGCCAGCAGCGGATGCAGCCTCCCTAGTCAATGGGTGTGTCTCAGTTCAGGGCGCCAGCACCTGTATTTCCCCTCTGTGGTCCAGCAAGGGCTCTAGGCTCCTTAGGCATCACCTCTTTGGGCAGAAACCCACATCTCTCCCCCTCCTGACCTGGGTTTCTCTAGGCTTCACAGTTCCCTGCCTACCCTGTGAGTTCCCCAGTCTAAACAGGGCTGCATCTGTGCTTTGCTTTCTCTTCAAAAGCTATGAACAGGTTAATTGTCCACAGTTATAAGTTATCACACAGCTCTTTCTAAGCAAGCACATTTATTCTTAAGGTGAAAGCATTACAGAGAAAACGTATTTAAACATTAAAACAGCCTACACACATGCTAAAAAAAATTACCCGATATCACACCAAAATCCAACCAGGGCTCTGGCAGGTGTCAGTCCTTCAAATCTTTCAGCAATGATTGGGCCTGCCCCCTTGGACAGAAGGTTTTGTCCACTTCCTGGATCAGTTTAAACTAATGCTATTTATTCAAAAGTCCTTTGTTTATTGGTCTCCAGATAATCCAATTTCCACCAGCATATGTGAGGACGTGTGGGAGATTCCCAAACCTGAGCCATTCTTTTTAGATGACAAATCTGAGGAACTGTCCTAGACTGAGGTGTCATTAGAGGAGGTTTTGGAACAAACTGATATACTTGGAATCATTGTGGATAGCTCTCTGAAAACATCCACTCAGTGTGCAGCAGCAGGCAAAAAAGCTAACAGAATGTTGGGAATCATTAAAAAAGGCATAGATAATAAGACAGAAAATTTCATATTGCCTCTTTATGGATCCATGATCCACCTCCTGAATACTGCATGTAGATGTGGTCGCCCCATCTCAAAAAGATATATTGGAATTGGAAAAGTTTCAGAAAAGGGCAACAAAAAATATTAGGAGTATGGAACAGTTTCCATATGAAAAGAAATTAATAAGACTGGGACTTTTCAGCTTGGGAAAAAAATGACTAAGGGGGGATATGACTGAGGTCTATAAAATCATGACTGGGGTGGAGAAAGTAAATAAGGAAGTATTGTTTACTCCTTCTCATAACACAAGAACTAGGGGGTAACCAAATGAAATGAATAGGCAGCAGGTTTAAAACAAACAAAAGGAAGCATTTCTTCACACAACGCACAGTCAACCTGTGGAACTCCTTGCCAGAGGATGTTGTGAGAGCCAAAACTATAACAGGGTTCAATAAAGAAAGAATTAGATAAATTCATAGAGGATAGGTCCACATCAATGGGTATTAGTCAGGATGGGCAGGGAGATGTTGGTAGACTCTGTTTGCCAAAAGCTGGGAACGAGCGACAGGGAATGGAACACTTGATGATTACCTGTTCTGTTCATTTCCTCTGGGGCACCTGGCTTTGGTCACTATCGAAAGAAAGGATACTGGGCTGGATGGACCTTTGATCTGACCCAGTATGGCCATTTTTACGTTCTTATGAGCCTCTCCAGGTGGTGGTACCTCTCTGGAGGTGTTAAACCTGAAGGAATTAGCATATGCCAGGTTGCAACGACCAGAGCAGGGAGCTGGGCCCAACCCCGTCACTAGTACTGAGAGAGCCCTTTACAAAACTGGTGACAAGGAAAAACATAAGAATGGCAATTTATGGGGAAATTGAGGCGTTTAATGCAGGAAATAAAGATTGGCAGCAATATATTGAAAGATTCAGCTATTATTTTCTTGCAAATGAGATTACAGATAAGAACAAACAAAGCAATTTTCCTCAGGGTCAGTGGCAGTAAAACCTGCTCCCTTTTAAGGAGTTTGTTACAACCTCAAACAAGAAGATCAAAGTTTAGAGGACATGCAAAAGATCTTAACAGAGCACTACACACTAAAGCCAAGCATTATCGTGGAACGTTTTCAAATTTCATAGTAGAACAAGGAGGCAAGGTGAAAGTGTAGCTGTGTACACAACCGTGCTAAAAAAAAAAACTAACAGAATATTGCTCATTTGGAAATGTCCTAGGGGACATGCTGCAGAACAGATTTTTTTGTGACATTAATAATGAGAGAATTCAGACAATTGCTGGTGGAAAACTTATAGAAACTAAATAGGAAGTAAGGGGGAGAGCATGGCCCCAACCCATAATGCTCTGAATAATCCAGTTAACACCTTGATGGTCACTTTTTAACGAAAGTGCAATGCGTGGTGCGGGCTAATCAGTTCATGTCAAAATGCACTGGGCCAAAGCTTGTCCTACATACACTGAATTAAGTAATTAAGGGTAGAATTTGGCTCTCTATATATGCAGAATTACACATCTTCTCTTATCACAGATCAAGCAGTGAATGTACTGAAGACTATATTAATCTCCAGTATAGAGATTCAGGGTCAGATTCTCTTTCCCTTCAATGTAAATCAGGTGAATGGAGATACAACCTTGTAAATCTACTATAGAGAAGAGCAGAATCACTGCCTCACTCTTAATTGTTATTGGAAGCACTATTTTTCCTTCAGAAAGAAAAATAAGCATTTACACTGTGGAAGCAATGGCACAGATTTGATCAATTCAAAACTCTTCATTAGCTTCCATGTCAAATGTCTTTCATGCGCTGCATCTTCTAGCCCAGTGCTCAGTTTGTTTCAGTTTGACTGATGGAAAATTAAGTCTGCCAATCTTGCAACATCTCTTGGCACAAAGGTCAATATATCAGTGGCAGAAATTTAAAATACACTACATTTATTCTAAGGTTTTACTTCCCCTAATGAATACTAGATTGAAAATGTATTGCAAAGCCCTCGCAATCCCATATTATTCTTGTCATTTTTATATGCATGGAGTTCTGATTTGCCTTTGAGGGCAATTCGAGATGTTGATATTGATCTATACAGCCCTATAAAATCTGGGCTGTGGCCATTTTACACAGTCCCTGTATTTGAAATTGGAAGCATGGGAGTGGGGAAAGGGACTGCAAGCCAGGCGTTTCCTATGAAGATCTTTTTGCTCCAGGATTTTTGTCTTCCTTTGGTTTGATGGCACCCAAGTCTGACAACCTTCAGGGCAAACGGCCACTGTTACTGGAAGAGGCAGTGTTAAGGTTTGAGAGTTCCTTCAGGATTCACAGATTTTATTCCCCAAATTCTTTCGAGTTGACATTTGGTCATTTTTAAGGTCATTTTTAACATATGACTTTGTAAATAGGTGCTGTATAGATGACTCCAAGCTGCCATATGCACAATGAAAAATAAATGCAATAAATACAGCACTTTAAGAAGAAGGCTAGCAGGGTGGGGTGTGACCAGTAGTCTGAAGGGAGAGAAAATTCAATTGTTTGGTTGACTTCTTTCCTGGATTTGTTTAAGGGGAGGAGCTAATCAATGGTCTTCAGCAATGGCAGCAGAAGGGGAGGAGAGGTATGGAGAGAAGCAGTGATGGGCTGCATGCCTGTGAAGAGTTGCCTATTGCAACCTGGGGGTGGCATGACAGAGATTACAATGCACTTGCTAAATTTACACAGGGGGAGAAGTTTGGCATCAAAACTCTGAGCATATCAAGTGGCTCTGTAATTTTCTGGCAGTGGTCCACTCACCAGTTATGATTTCTAGGGTAGAGAATTCTCTGTCCATAAAAAAATTGGTCAGGAAACCTTGCAGATATGGCCTCTTCTGAATATTGCAGTATCTTCTGTTTCTGGCCCAACCAAAAGTTCCACAAGGACAGATTTTCTTGCGTTAGTTTGGTCCGTGCATGTCTAGTGCCACTGGGCTCAAAACAGAGGGAAATGCAAGGGAAAATAATGAGGCCACAAGTTATCTGTACATTTTCAAATTTGAGAAGTTTGTTCTTCAAATTTAACTTTTCAATCCCTTTCCCAGCTCCCAGACATCAAATCGCTCTTCAGCTGATGCTTCCACAATGTACTTTTATTTTTTTCTGGGAACAGCCTCCTCTGTTTTGCATCATCAACAAGAAATTATTGTGTTCACTTTTTTAGTTTTGCTCTGTACTGCTGACATTTTAAGTCAGGTCTCTAGTTTTGTGGGTTTTTGTTTTACACAAGTGTGAACAGTTTGCTTGGGATGAGAATGGTGAGGCAGCATGATCTCACGGACAGAGCACTGGACTAGGACACAGAAAACCTGGTTTCTGTTCCCAGCTCTGCCACTGGTCTGTTAGGTGACCCTGAGCAAGTCTTTTTCACCTCTCTGTGCCTCAGTTTCAGTATCCCAGGGACAATGATATCTTTGTAATGTGCTTTTAGATGTATGGATGAAAATCATCATCATCACCACCACCACCAAATTCTGCCTTTGGATGGGGCTGCCATGGAAAACAAAGACACTCAGCTTTCATTTAAGGTACAGAAACCAGTATTTTTGCAGCATTTTAAAAAGATACTTTTCCCATTCAACCCTCAGAAGCTGAAAATGGCCATCTTTCTCCTAACAGATTGTGCTTTACCACCTCCGTTGTCTGCATACACGGACATACCTTTCCTTTTATCTTAGAGGGGAAAAGATGTTTGCATTTAAACACTTATTCTTCCTGAAAAACAGAGAGAGAACAATGGAACTTTAAGATGACAAAGAAAAGGTTCACATGAAAACAAGCAGATCACCTTTTTGGAGTAAAGCACTACTCTTCACTTTCAACCTTTAAAGCAAATATTAGCATCAACAAGGCCAAAGTAAAAAGACACATGCAGAAGAATGAACAGCTATGCCTCACTTATTCCAGAAGCAAATCAAAGTGAATATTCCAGTGAGTGCATGTATATTTGCTCTCCTGTACTTGTTAACAAAACCAGAAGACCTAGATAGTTGATTAGTTCCCCTTTTTGTGTTAAAAACAATAGTCTGTGTCATTTCTAGTTTGGCAGAAAGAGACTTGTTAGATCTAAGTCCTTTTATCTGAACATAGCCTAAAAAAAATTGCACAGATATGTCTGGGTGTAACCTATTAAAATAGGCTGAATGCTGAAACTCATTTTTTGGGACAGCACTGCAAGCAATTATTAGATTGGATATGCTAAAAAAATATCTATGGGATTAGTGAACCAAAAATAGCTACTGTTTTTCCAACCCATCAATTAACTCACTTCCCTTGTTAATAACGTTACCATTTAATGCCTTGGCCTGGACTTTCTACAAAATTGCCGTGTAGATATTCAGGCTCGGGCTGGAGCCCTAAATCTGAGACCCTTCCTATCATGGGGTCTCAGAGCTGGGCTGCAGCCCTACTCCAAACAGCTACACCGCAGCTTTATAGCCCTGAAGCCTGAGCCCCACGAGCCCAAGCCAGCTAACCCAGACCATATGCAGCTGTGGGTCTTTATCACAGTGTGGACATATCCTTTGAGACCAAGCTTAGGTATTGGTTAAACACAAGCCAAGTGTATCTGCACATTTCTACTATGCCCCTCCTATAACTATATCCATGCAGTGAAAATGAGATGTAGAGACATTTCTTAGGTATTTTGCTCATGCTCAGTGATCTACTGCACATCACAAGTTAAATAGGAAAATATACCTGACAGTAGAATTTTGCCCTCATTAAAGTGAGGAAAAAGTTAATGCATGCAGTACTTGTCTGCTGCCTTCATTGTACGTTAGAAATGAAGTATAATTAGTACACTTCCCATTAATTATACATTATTCACTTTGAATGGTCTGTATGCATAAGGCTTGTCCACTGTACTCTTCACAATATGTTTGCTCCTGTAATACAAGGGAACTCAAGGTTTTATTAATTAAACAAGAAAAATGTGTCTCCCTTTTTAAAATTCACCTAACGCAGCCTCAGTACATTAAAAAGTATCCGAAGCAATTCAAACCGTTCTAAGTAATTTACATTCTAGTGGAGGATTTTAATGAAAATGTGTCAAATTATGTTATTGTACATCATTTAAAGGAAGACTGGCAACTTAAAAACCCACATTTTCATTATGGCTTTTTGCTGCTTTGTTAAGAGTAATATTGCAGTTTACGGGCTTTTGACATAAATGTGTCCACACAGTTTCACCCTTTCCCAGAAACAGTCTGTCAGTTAGTTTGCCCTGTTTGTGTGGGTCTTTCATACACTAGGAACCTTATTCAGAAAGCACTCCAACTGGGATCAGTAGACTCAAATTAAGGACTATAGGATTGGTCCCTAAGTGTGGGAAGTCATGGCACTATATATATAAATTGGCTGTACCCTACTGTAATATATTCCTTCCACCCTTGCAGTGCTCCTTTATTAATTAGTGGCATGTAAGCACCTACATGTAATATACATGAGAACATACTTTGCATAATGGTGAGATGAAAGAGTAGCTCCTTCTGAATTCAAGGAACGGGCTTTGAAGTGTAAATAGATAAAGATAATCAAATTCAAATGAGATTAAAATTAACAGACTATCAACCAAGTGACACTATTAATAAATGTCCACAACAGGCAGGGACAGAAAGGACTCCGAAAAGACCAAATGTAATTTAATTAAACAGATGGGAACACAGGAAAGTAACCATAATGGGTAACTACATGAAAAGCTGAATGAGAATTTAGCCAATAATTGAGTCTATATTATTCACTGTATAAAATGATCCATATCAGATTTATTCTGCATTTACACAGTAAAATACATCCTGGGTAAATGTATTGGATTTTAAGTAGTCTCTTGTGGTAAAATGTTTTGGACATTAGGCAATGTATATTTTCCTCCTTAGTAGTAATAAATGAGGTTTTATTGTATATATTTATATGGTCCCCATTACAGTAGTATCTGTGTGGTCATCACAATATCCCTGTGAGGTCATGCCATGCTATTATCTCCATTTTACAGATGGGGAACTGAGGCACAGACAGATTAAGTGACTCGCTCAAGGTCATACAAGAAGTCTGTGGCAGAGCAAGGAATTGATCTGACTATCCCAGTCCCGTGCTGTCACCCTAACAACTGGACCAGCATTCCTCACATATTAAATTAAATAGAAAGGTCATTCAGACATAGGTGCTGTAACTGGGGATGTTGAGGGTGCTGCCGCATCCCCTGGCTTGAAGTGGTTTCCATTATACACAGGATTTACAGTTTGGTTCAATGGCTCTCAGCATCCCCACTATACAAATTGTTCCAGCACCTCTGCTCTTATATAATTCATATAGTGCCGAGAAAGCATCTTCTAACAAGCAGATTCAGGCTTGCATGAGCGTCTGTTGAGATCAAACATGAAGAGTGAGAGAGATCTGAAGAGAGCAGAGCTGCTCAAATCATATTTCTTATAACACAAATAATTTCCCCTTAAAACCAGCAGTCTCTTTATTCTAACCATGGTTTACAGTGATTCCTGCTGATGAAGACTAGATCTACTGAATACTTACGTGGCTATCTTAAAAGGGTGTCTAATTCTTGCCTGTAGACATTCAAAACTGTACATAAATTGGCTATTTGTGCAACAGCATGCTGATCTGAGCATCCAAATATAGGATTTGCTATCTTATTAAGGCAGCAGAGTTTGAAAATTGGGCTCCTCATATTAATTCTTTATCTGGTTGTGGCTAGTTTTTGTAGTTAATCAAGAGATTGAAGTGTGGTATTCTCCACGATAACACAAGGAGAGCTAGTGCTACACAAAATAGTGCCTTTCTTCTCAATTTGACATCCATGTAACAGCAGAGAACACAAACCTGCTTCTGGCTGCACCTGGCAGCCTTCTGTTCAGAACAGCATTCTGGGATATGCCTACACTACACAGTAAGTCCAGGTCCACAGGACCCAAGCTCATGGACACGGTGTTTCCAAGCCCACACTCGAATGTCCACACTGCATTGTAAACCTGGGTTTGCAATTGCTGCACCTGAGTCTCACAGCTGTGTTAATGCATCCACAATGCACTACCCTTTGACTTGGGTCTACAGCTTGACCTGTGTCCACATTGCAAAATGATAGGGCTTGGACCCAAGTCACAGCAGAAATTGGGTTCTGACATACACCCTTAACAGGGAACTAGGACATGAGTCTTGAATACTTGCTGAGGCAAGTCAGACTGATCTGTGTGTGGACAGAAAGGGCACTTCGGCTCAAAACTGATTCAGAATCTGGCCTTAGTGTGCAGTGTAGACCGACCACACAGGAGTTCAGGTCTCCTCTAGCCACACCCATCATCCTTATATAAAAATGGCAGCTGCCCCACACTACAGACCAAGGACGAGTTGACACAACAGAACATTGCTGGGCATAGCTATGCCAGCAAACCCTCATAGCGTAGACCCAGCTTATACTGGCAAAATAGGGCTTTTGCCAATATAGCACATGCTAGTTCCCTGGGGAAAATAAGTTAGACCAGCAAAAGCACTTTTAAGCTGGTATACAGTTTGTATACACTAGGATTTCTGCTGGTTTAAAAATGTTGCCAAAAAACCTCAGACCCCAAACTCACATTACTATGCCAGCAAAAGTTTCTAGTATAGACCTGTTCAGAAAATGAGAGGTTGTTTTTCCTACTCTGTCACACAAATATTTCTGAAAGCAACCTGTGCAGAAAGGTTGGTCTTAAAATCCCTGTCACCTGAGCGCTACATCATGTGGCAGCTGGCTCTCCTTTGTAATCTTTGTTTTCTATATTACTCTATTAATCAGTTGGTTTGATTAGGACCATGTTTGTGTCTACACACTTGAATCATCATCTTCAGGTGCTAGGTGGGTTCACCTTGCCAAAAAAGGGGTAGAACTGCAGTGGCAATACAGGAGACAACCTAATATTTCAATGGCAGGAAAAAAACCTTAATTAAATGGTGACTAAACATAAATCAATCAATGTTTTATGTACAAACCCCACAATCACAAAGGAAAATGTATATTTCTTTGAGCACCTCCTTCTCCCCATAGATATCAGTGATGGGGCTGCCTGAGAGTAGGTGGGAAACAGTAGTGTCTGTTTCCTGTTTCCTCCCAGTTCATTAGATACCATCCCTGGCTCAGGAGGAGAATCAGAACAGCAGCTTCAGAAACAGTCCATGAAAAGGAGGAGCAACACAAGGACAGGCTATTCTGCCATTAGTGCAGGCCTCGCCCCTTCCCACATTGCTTCTTCCTCACCTTAGGGATGCCATGACATGACTAATGATCCCTCACTAGAAAAATCATTCCTGACTCTATTCTGCTTGGGCTGCTTGCTTGGCCCCGAGACAGAATCTATTCATGATTCATGCAGATATGTGGCTGTAGTGCCAAATATTCATTTTACTGCTGTTAGGGTACACAGGATAGGTTTTGCTAAGAAAATAATTTCCACGTTCAACTCACAGACAATGAAGCCAGACAAAGTGACTCTTACAGACACTGAATGGGAAGATTCAAAATCTCACTTGAAATAAAGATGATTTTTAAAGGTTTATTATGAGAGACTTTGACTGAGAGCTTGTTCAGCTGGTCAACGATTTGTGCAATGTTGCAAATATTAATTACAGTAGGAGCGTACAAAATGCAATATATCTTAGCTGAATAATGCATTCCAGGCAAGTACCCATTAGCGATATGATTACGCACCAGAGCACCTCATTAAGTCTTTGACTCTCTGGCATCCATCTAATTAAGACAATTGTGCATCATTGTCATGCTTCTCAACTATGACACAACCTGCCAGGCTTGAAAGGGGGTAACTTGTGAAAACAAAGGCATCGCTACCAATAACAGGATAACAAATGTTAAAGGCTCCATATGTTTAAAGGACTTTAAAGAGGGAATGTTTAACAACATACTACAATTATTGCAATTCTAGGATGCCGATATTCTCCATGAAGGGGAGACAGACACACACACACATCCCTTTAGGAATGGCAGAGTACAAGAGTCAATTTGTTCCCCTCTATGTACACACATAACTCTTGTTAATCGTAGTGAGAGTTATGAGCATGCACTAAGAATGGACTCTAGAGAGTTGGAGACAAATATGCCTTTAATCCTAATAAATGTGTATACCTTGCTTGTGTTTTGCATTATTTAATAAAACAGCACTGTCTAATTGGAGCCAATGGAGAGAAGAATTGGGAAATTTGAAACATATGAAAAAAACAATATTTCGTCACACAGAATGTGGACACTCTGTGGAACTAATTGACACAGGACATCTGAGAGATCTAGACCGCAAATGCATTTTTTAAATGGCAAAATCGTATGATAGAATCATAGAAAAGTAGAAATATAGGGCTGAAAGGGACCCCGAGAAGTGATCAAGTCTAACCCCCTGTACTGAGCAGCATCAAGTAAAGACCATCCTTGACAGGTATTTCTCCAACGCCTTCTTAAACCTCCAGTGATGCAGATTCCTATGACCTCATTTGGAAGCCTATTCCAGAGCTCAGCTACCTTCATCATTAGGAAGTTTTTCCTAACACCTACCCTAAATCTCTTTTGCAGCAGACTAAGCAAATTACTTCTTGTCCTCCTTTCAGTGGACATGGAGAAGGACTGATCACCAGTGTCTTTATAACAGCCCTTAACTCTTACATATAAAATAAATATTAGGTGTTTTTAATTTGCAGAGCTTTTTCCAACCGTTAGCTACTCTAGCTTATAGCTAGTTATCCAGAAACCCACAGATGCATATTAAAATATGGGTAATCATCTCATCTATACAGTCAAAGTTAAATCATGCAGTGTTAGGAAGGAATTTGTCCCTCCCAATATATATCAACAATTGTCTAATAAAACACTAATTTGTTACATTCTGGAGCACGTTCTAATGAGAAATGTATTGAGATCTAAACAATATCATTGATTAATACTGATTATACAATTCCCACCCACACCTATATCATTTTAAGGCAACACGATTTGTTTTAGTAACGTGCAACATGCAAACATCACTAACACATTCCACATAAAATGTCAATTTAAAAACCCAGTGTGTTAATACACACTTTTACCCTGCCACTCTTTATACTTCATCTGGTTTAAAAAAATGTAACCTGAGTTTATATAAGTAAAATTGGACATTGAAACTAAAAGGTAATCCATGTGTATCTATTTGAAAATAACACTCATATAGAAATATTGAACTAAAGTGATATGGAAGAGGAATGAGCCTTAGACACATTGTACTGTTTGATTCCATTCCTGTTATTAAAAGTAATGTATACAGTGCCATCAACGCATACAGCACTTTACAAAGATAGAACAAGTCTGGCCTAAGCAGAGGGGGCACTGAGAAGCATTGCCTTGGTGAAAGCAGCATCCTTTTCACAAAACTATTGGAAAGGAGGAAGCCAGCAATAAAGATTAATGTCTTGTCCCAAGTGGATTATTTCAAATCTTATAAAATCAAATTCATTCCCCTAATGTATTCAAGAGGTTTAGAGAGAGATAAACATTGATAGGTGTTGCTTTAACTCTTCAAGCCATGTGTGATCACACGGAAAGCAGGAGCCTTGATGCTGCACAAGTTTTAGTCATATCATAGCATCCTTCCTTTGTGCTAGTCTGGATGCTTTAATGTAACAACAGAATCCACACGTCTGTCTTCCTGATCAACCCCCTATAGAGACTAAGAAGCATTTCTTGTTAGATAAGAAGCTGATGGCACAGCAGGAATATCTCAAAAGTTTCAGTAACATAATAAGCTACTATGTGCTCTGAAATAAAATTTGAAGACTAATCTGGATCTAGTTTCTCAGCAGAATGGGTCTTTGTTGCTTTATAACACATAATTAAATGCCAGTTATACCTTTTACATGGTGTAAAAATTGAAATCTCTTTTGTTGTTGTTTAAGATAAATCACTACAGAAAATGAATAGACTTCATGTGTGTGATTCAGCCGCAATGCTGCTATGTCACTGTGGGGAGGCATGAGAGCAATTCACCACTGCTACCCATGTTTGGAGCAAAGCTGGCTCATTGCTGGCTATCCTCAGGCAAACAGGGACTGGGGATACCTTAGATCACTGTGACTCCCCTAGGCAAACTTTCTGGGGCCCCCAACCCTGGGTTATAGCAATGAGAGCAGTTGATAGAGTTATGGTATTTAATCCTGTGATCCCTAATCCTTTCAGGATTGCTTATCATAGAATATCAGGGTTGGAAGGGACCTCAGGAGTCATCTAGTCCATCCTTCTGCTCAAAGAAGTACCTAATCCCCAACTAAATCATCCCCGCCAGGGCTTTGTCAAGCCCGACCTTAAAAACCTCTAAGGGCTTGGCTACACTCGAAACTCCAAAGCGCTGCTGCGGGAGCACTCCCGCGGCAGGGCTTTGAAGTGCGAACGTGGTCGTGGTGCCAGCGCTGGGAGAGAGCTCTTCCAGCGCTGCACGTACTCCACATCCCTGTGGGGATTAGCTTGCAGCGCTGGCAGCCGCGCTCCCAGCGCTGGGGCACTGTTTACACTGGCGCTTTGCAGCACTGTAACTTGCTGCGCTCAGGGGTGTGTTTTTTTCACACTCCTGAGCGAGAAAGTTGCAGCGCTGTAAAGCGCCAGTGTAGCCAAGGCCTAAGGAAGGAAATTCCACCACCTCCCTAGATAACCCAGTCCAGTGCTTCACTACCCTCCTTGTGAAAAAGTTTTTCCTAATAGCCAACCTAAAGCTCCCCCACTGCAACTTCTTCTTAGACCATTACTACTTGTTTTGTCATCTGCTACCACTGAGAACAGTCTAGATCAGGGGTAGGCAACCTATGGTACGTGTGCCGAAGGTGGCACGTGAGCTGATTGTCAGTGGCACTCACACTGCCCGGGTCCTGGCTACCAGTCCGGAGGGCTCTGCATTTTCATTTAATTTTAAATGAAGCTTCTTAAACATTTAAAAAACCTTATTTACTTTACATACAACAATAGTTTAGTTCTATATTATAGACTTATAGAAAGCGCCCTTCTAAAAAGGTTAAAATGTATTAGCGGCACACAAAACTTTAAATTACAGTGAATAAATGAAGACTCGGCACACCACTTCTGAAAGGTTGCCGACCCCTAGTCTAGATCCATCCTCTCTGGAACCCCCTTTCAAGTAGTTGAAAGCAGCTATCTAATCCCCCCTCATTCTTCTTTTCTGCATACTCAAAAAAAAAAAATCTCAGTTCCCTCAGCCTCTCCTCATAGGTCATGTGCTCCAGCCCCCTAATCATTTTTGTTGCCTCCGCTGGACTCTTTCCAATTTTTCCACATCCTTCTTGTAATGTGGGGCCCAAAACTGGACACAGTACTCCAGATGAGGCCTCACCAATGCCGAATAGAGGGGAGTGATCACGTCCCTCGATCTGCTGGCAATGCTCCTACTTATAGAGCCCAAAATACCTTTAGCCTTCTTGTCAAGAAGGGCACACTGTTGACTCATATCCAGCTTCTCGTCCACTGTAACCCCTAGGTCCTTTTCTGCAGAACTGCTGCCTAGTCACTCGATCCCTAGTCTGTAGCGCTGCACTTGTCTTTCTTGAACCTCATCAGATTTCTTTTGGCCCAATCCTCTAATTTGTCTAAGTCCCTCTGTATGCTATACCTACCCTCCAGCATATCTACCACTCCTCCCAGATTAGTGTCTTCTGTAAACTTGTTGAGGGTGCAGTCCACGCCATCCTCCAGATCATTAATGAAGATATTGAACAAAGCCGGCCCTAGGACTGACTCTTGTGGCACTCTGTTTGATACCGGCTGCCAACTAGACATGGAGCCATTGATCACTACCCATTGAGCCCTATCATCTGGCCAGCTTTCTAATCACCTTATAGTCCAATCATCCAGCCCATACTTCCTTAACTTGCTGACAAGAATACTGTGGGATACTATATCAAAAGCTTTGTTAAATTCAAGGAATAACACATCCACTGCTTTCCCCTCATCCACTGAGCCAGTTATCTTATCATAGAAGGCAATTAGGTGAGTTAGGCATGACTTGCCATTGGTGAATCCATGCTGACTGTACCTAATCACTTTCGTCTCCTTGAAGTGCTTCAAAATTGATTCCTTGAGAACGTGCTCCATGATTTTTCCAGGGAGTGAGGTGAGTTAAGACTGGCCTGTAATTCCCCAGATCCTCCTTCTTGACAAGGAGGTGGGGCTAAATCAGTGAGAACCGGAGTTTAAAAAGCCAGATGAGCTAGTCAACAGGAGCAGCAAACAGAGGAGTTTTGCGAGGGAGTTTCGAGAGGGACTGAGAGCGCCAGATACAACATTCTCTAAGCTTAGACCAATACACACCTCCTTCAAGAAAAAAAACCAACAACCCTGCAAGAGTAAAAATAAGGCAGGCAGAAATCCAGCAGCAGAGTGGGAGCGATCTTGTTTATTGCACTGAATGCAGCATCTATGACTACCTGCCTTGTGAGCAGATAGCATGTGTGCACATTCAATGCAAGCAACTCACAACCTTCTGAGACTGAATACAGGCTCCTGAGCACAGAGAGGCTGAACTAGAGGAGCTAAAGGAGACAGAGGTACATAGATGAGACTCTCCGGGATACAATATAGTAGCTCCACCCTGGTCTGATAGCTTCTGTGCTGTTGAGCAGGATGAAAGTGTCAGGGAAGGAGAACATCAAGCTGGAGTAGAGGAAAACGATCCCATAGAAAAGGACACTCCTTACAGATGTCATGGTCCCCTCTCACACTGGAACCCCAGTTCCAGTTATTAGAAAGAGCCAGGTAATATTAATGAGGGATTCAATTGTTAGAAATGTAGCGAATTGGGTTTGTGATGACCAGGAGAACTGCATGGTGAATTGCTTGCAGGGTGTGAAGATTGTGAACCTCTCGAGACATTTCGACAGACTTAAGTGCAGTGCTGGGGAGGAGCCAGTAGCTGTGATAGATGAAGGTACCCATGACCTAAGGAAAGATAGGAGAGACATCCTGGAGGCCAAATTTAGGCTGCTAGGATAAAGTCCAGGATCGCCATGGTAGCATTCTCTGAAATGCTTCTGTAACCCATACACCTGCTAGGTGTGGTGTTCTGTCCCATCTAGTGGCACCGAGACCACTTAGAGAGAGATTATGAGTCCCCTCTACAGCCTTAGCTAACAGCCAGTTGGCTTTTGGCTCATGAATTTAGTTCCAGAGGTTCCAGGTTTGATCCCGCTCACCGATGACTGGGTCTGTTGGTGTTACAGTCCACACACAGGGCCAATTAGACAGGGAAAAACACAGGGTTTCAATGTGTGGATGAGACAATGGTATTCAGAGGAGGGATTTAGATTTATTAAGAACTAGGGAATCTTTTGGAAAAGGAGGTACCTATATAGAAAAGATGGGCTCCTAAACCAAAACAGAACCAGCTGGCTGGCATATAACATTTAAAAAGTTGTGGAGGAGTTTTTAAACTAATGGCTGGGGGAAAGCAGAGGAGCACAGGGTTCAGACAGACACATCTCTTAGAGGACGACTTATTAAAGGAGCTCAGATGCTGTGCATCATTCTTCAAGGGCATGGATAACTTCCTCCTATCAATCTTTAATAAGGTCCAGTTTCCTGCAGTGGTAAAGACTCATTCCACTCTACTTCATTTGGTAAACAAAACAAACCTAATCAATAAACCTCTTATTCTGGAACATTATAGATTGTCTTCATATACTACATTATCAGCCAGTGGGAGCTTCCCCTCCCCCGACATTTGTCCTCCTTTGAGTGTGTATAAACTTATATTTCTGAACATGACAATTGTGGCTGCCAAAACGGATAATGAAAAATTGAAAGTCAAATAACTCCTATTAGTCTGTCAAAGGTTGATGGAACTGGTATACTATTTTCCCATTGTGAAAGTCTACCACTGCTACGAGCTGACAGGAATATGGACTTCCTGTATGACCCATTTATAGTAACATATGACAATGTGGTTTTACAATGTGCACACTGAAGCACTGTCCATGATTTACAAAGAGCCCCACAATACAATTTCTAGATCTCATGGCAAGATACCATCCAACCGAATTCTTTGTTCCTGAAGATCAGGGCTGGCGCTTCCATTTAGGTGACCTAGGCTGTCGCCTAGGGGCACCAGGATTTGGGAAGGCAGCAGACTGCTCCAGTGGACCTCCCGCAGGCGTGCCTGTGGACGGTCCGCTGGTCCCGCAGCTCCGGTGGAGTATCTGCAGGCACGCCTGTGGCAGGTCCACCGGAGCTGCGGAACCAGCGGACTGTCTGCAGGAAGGCCTGCGGGAGGTCCACTGGAGCCGCGGGACCAGGGAGCCGGCCCTGCGCCTAGAGCGCCAAAAACCCTTGCGCTGCTCCTGCTGAAGATACAACATGAGGAAATGGTAAATATAAACACTGATCTATTACATAGGATACCTACATATACAGGCATACTTGGTATTATGTTTGTGCATGTGTCTTGATCACTGCTTTTGTCTGCTGGCATAATCAGGTATTAAACACTAATGACTTTTAATCCTTTTGCATCCTTTAGAATAGCAAAGATTAATATAAATAGTATAGGAGCTCTTAGAAAGACAGACTCCATTAAGTTATAATGCAATATTTAAGAATGAGAATGTGATCAGTTACTTTACCTACGACACATACACTAATTTTGCAAAGTCTATATAGTTTGCTTATACTTAGGTGATACAGACTTTATGGGCATACAGATAATAGGCCTTCTGGAACCATATAATTATTTAGTAAGCTAGGTACTATTACAGAACATAAGATATGAAAACACTTCTTAATATATACATTCCTCCTTACAGAGAACCAGAGAGAAAGAGAAGGTAATATTGACAAAATTTTATGTGAAAAGTCAGCTGCTTCAAACTCACCACTCTCTTTAGCTTTCACCATCAGATCACTTAGCCAAAAACACACACTAACACACATCTAATAACAAATCTTCTTAATTCTTGACCTGCTGCACTGAGATAATCAAATTCCACAGATACAGGAAGCGTAGAATGTGCTGAAGGTAAATCCAACACACTTTTGCTTTTGCTAAAGATCCTGGTACCACATCTTCCTCACTATGTGTTACTCCATATCAGTTATCAAAGCAGTACTGCATGGTAGACCACCTGGATGACACATGGGTTTACATCAGGAGGCTCTTGTCATTCATTGTATCCAGTACACTTTGTTCAGTGGACAGAGTGTGAATTATAATCTCCCTTGAACTAGTTACTCATTAAGGATATTTCCACTCTAATTAAAAATAATTGTTTATATGAATAATCAATATTCATTAAATTGATTGTGGAAGACAACTGGTCTCTTCTGAACACACCTTGTTTGTATGGGTGGGATTTTCAAAACTACTCAGCACTAGACTGGCTCCCTCCTGGGGGAGGGATAGCTCAGTGGTTTGAGCATTGGCCTGCTAAACCCAGGGTTGTGAGTTCAATCCTTGAAAGGGCCACTTAGGGATCTGGGGCAAAAACTGGTCCTGCTAGTGAAGGCAGGGGGCTGGACTCAATGACCTTTCAAGGTCCCTTCCAGTTCTGGAGATTGATATATCTCCAATCATAAAAAAACTGTGCTGCCACTGGGAGTCTGATGTCAGTGGGAGCAGAGTTCAACCAATTCCTAGCTCTTTTGAAACCCCCCCCCACCATTTCTAAAATATTGCATGAGGTTTGAGTGGCACAACTCCACTGACACCCCTATGAATCAAGTCTCTGAAGTCCCATGTAACACTGGAAGATATGTACTTGTACTGAAATATGCAGAGGCCAAATTGTCCAAGCTGTCATAGTACACCTTAAACGTTGTCACCACTCAAGTATCATCTTATGATATTATTTTAATCACTTCATTTCTTACACTCTGTGCACTCCTTAATATTACCTAATTCATGAAATGCCCACAATAGTTCTCTTAACAGCAAGACTGTCATGCTATATTTTATTTCTACAAGTCATTAGAGTTGATGGGCAAATAAAATTTCTGTTTCATGGGAAATTCTGGCATTTCAAAATTTGTTTTCATTCATTGGAACAAAGTCAAAATGTCTAAATTTACCACAGAACAAACATTCCAAAAAGTTTCTATTCGGAAGCATCAAAACATTTTGTCTCGATAATGTTGAAACATTTCAGTAATTATCAAAACAAAACATTTTGATAGTCATATAACATTATTGTGGTGACCTGCTTCCCCTCTGGTGAAGAGCTGCCACACGGAACCTATCATATATGCTTGGTGACTCTTTGCCTGGTACCTTTGCTGTCACTCCCTGTCTCTTTTCAAATTAGAGATACCAAGGTTTTAGTCTTTTCTCCCCAAGAACTGGAAACTCAGAGATACGCTCTAGCATCTGACAATTATGATGTAGTGTCACTTCGAGAAGTGTCAGTCAGATGCCTAAATAACTTTGTAGCACATATCAGGCATAGGTTTAGACCTAGTGAAAATAAAGTAGCTTATTTATTATATTAAGAACAAATACAGTGTAACATGGAACTAGAAGCATTAAGAAATACAGTAGTTTTAGATACAAAACCCACTCATTTTACAAATCTATGTAAGTCTACCTTGAGCTTTGAATTATTTACAAATATACATACACGTTGTGCCATGACCTGTCTGGGTCTGACATCACCTCTCAGTGCCAATCCTTGCTACCAATTTACTGGGATGTTTTTGGGAGTCTCACTTTCTCTGAGGAATTTATTCCCTCCAAAGCCCATCACAATCTACCTATGTGGGAAGCTGCAGTTGATCCAATCAAACATATTACCTCATTCATCTTGTCTCTCTAATATCCTGGGACCATCATTGCTACAAGACTGCATATAAGAAAGTTGAAACTAAACATTTTCACCTCATCAAAACAAAACAATTTGACATTGAAATGAAGTCTTAATATTCTCAAAACAAAATGAGAAAGCCGAAGTGATTCATTTTTCCTTCTCCCTTTGAAAATTTCATCAGCATCTACACGTTCCCACAAAATGTTTTGATTTTGATGAAAATGCATTTTCTGAGAGAAAATTGATCCACTGAAAATGTTTCAGCTAACTCTGCAAAGATTATTATTTGATGCTGGTGATTTCTTAGAAAGCCCAGCCACAACTCCTCCATTTCATTTCCTTCAGTTTTTCGTTCCCCTTCCTTCAGACAGATGTTTATGTAAAAGTATAGTTTTACGCTCTAATCCAAAGCCCACCCATGTCAATGGAAAGTCTCATTGATTTCAACAGTCTTTGGATCAGTCCCTTAACGTTTAGGCTTTGACACCTCTTTGTGTTCTTGCAGAGGATCTCAACAAGAACCACTTACTGTTTCCTTCAAATGGTCAATTAATTAATTGTCCTCATTTTTTTTTACACTTACCAGGAAGCAGCTGTTTCAAGGACTACTCCTTTTGTCCATGGTATCAAGCCAGTGCAAATCTTATTAATAATACAATGCTTCTGACTTTTTTACCTGGAAACATTTCAGTATGAAATTTGTACTGATAAATTATTTTTCATAAATCTCTGAACTGAGGAGACATTAAAAACATGTTTATGATTTTAAATGATATTTTAAGTAGGATTTTAGTGGTAGAACTAGCCACAAAGCAGGGATTTAAATTGTAATTTTGCATGAATAACTAGCTGATTCAAACATATTTATTAGGACAATTGCATTCTGGGATTCAGAGTTAGACTAATATAATGACAAGTGATTTAAAACCACTGTGTATAAAATAGACATGAAGAGATGACAGATGATGCTTTGGTTGGCAGGTAAGAAAAACTTTTTGCTATTATTTGTGTCCGTGAAACTTTTTATGTAGATTTTATAGTGATGACTAATTTCAGCAATAATGTTATATTTGATTATGGGTGTTCAAGCTATTTAGTTCAATTACTTAATTCTTTTTTAACAAAAGAAATAGAAAGGCAAACTGAACTATTGGATCCATAATACATGACAACCACTGCACACAAAAAAATAAAATAAATAAAAGGAATGTAATTATAATTAAAACCTCTCTGACATACACAACCAGATCCAGTATATGAACAATTAATTTTTTTTTTTTGCAAATTTCCTTGTAGGTATACTTGGCTAACCCTGAGAGGCTATATAGGTTTTCAGATCAAATATAGGTGAGCAGATCCTCACAGATGACAATGGGGTACCTGTGTGAAACCCTCTCAGCTCTTAGCAGGACTCACCATGCAGATCTGATGGCTTTAAAGCCTGACTCAATGCCCACTGAAGTCAGACAGATTCCCATTAACTTTAATGGATGCTGGATCATGTCCTTAGTTGGCAAGAGGTAAGAAATCAGCTGTAGATGAGGACAATGTCTAATTAGTAATCAAAGAACGCAGTTTTAAAAGTAAATGTATTTGCCAAAATTAAAATTCACCTTGATACCCTTTTATATTATTTTCTGCCAAAATTTGAGCAAGTGAGTTCTAGACACGTGAATGGTATAAGAAAATGGATTGTAAGTGTGTATGCCTCAGTATTTGCAACCTCAAGCATTCAAAAATCATAAACGAGGCCTCATGAGAATTGCTTAAAATCATGAGATTAATAAAAAAAGAATATTTTAGGTTCTTTTTATGCATGCCTCCCAGTGTTCAGAAGTTCAAGAATCATGTTTGCAAGTTTTTCTCTGCAACCATGAGGGCTAGACACTTCATTATTTTAATTTAATTGAAAAATGAGATTCTCAGAGAATAACAGGATTCCAGGAGCTGGGGCTTTAAGAGAAACACCAAAAATTATGAAAGTTGGCAACAAAGTATTCACAAAGAAAATGGTATATTTGTTATGGAGTGGGGGAAGTGGCAGACGAAGACACACTGCTTGACATTACATGCATATACGGTTTCCCAAAACATTCACCAGTGCCTTGGCACAGAGGCAAGTACGTGAGCCAGACAGTGGTCTGACTTCATCCTTCATAGCAAGCTGCGCATGTTATTGCTTCCTATAAATGTGATGAGATTAAATTAAAATAATCACCTCGGCAACGAAGCTTAGAATTGCCTCACTTTTCTAGGAATGCTAGACTGCGCAAGGTATGTGTAGGCCAGAAAGAAAAAAAGGTTTCCTTAATCCTGTTGATCAGCTATCTTCTCAAGCAGCTCCAATGTCATGCTCATCCAACCAAAGAAGAGAAATAATATCATATGATTTAGGTGGCCAAAGACAGGTGGCCTATATAACACACATTTTAACGATACTGTATAGGATAGTCAAAGTAATATGTTCATAATCAAGAAATATAAAGTAAAAAAAAATCAATAGAAAAATGAGTGTCTAAATTATTTGCTGTATTTATCTATCCACAGTGAAGTGCAAGGCTCTGTGAAGGGTAGGGATTCACCACAGGGGAGTTCACTTCACAATGGGTCCTAAATATACAGAGAATGAAAGTTCTGGACTTTTGAGCAAAAGTCTGGAATTTAAATCAACTGATAATGTATAGTTTGGAAAACACACACACACACACACACACACACACACACACACACACACACACACACACACACACACACACACACACACACGCAGCAGCAGCAGCAAACAAAACAACATTGAATGTCCTCTAAACTACTGATTCAACATAAAAACAAAGGCTGTGTTACAAAGCAAAAATGGTAGCACCCGGTTTTGAAAACTAATTTCCTAAGGTTTTCCAGGTATGGAAGCATAATGTGCTTTATTATTACTTTCATTATTATTATTATTTATTCAGGCACTAGAATGTTAGATGTGATTGCCATTTTGAGGAGTTTCTACACAAAGGTATTGCAGCACCGTTTCCTTTAGTGTATCAAATAAGAAAGTTTTGACTTTAAATCAATAGAAAAGCTCAGAGTATTAAATACAGAACATAATAGATTACACAGAAAGTGATCCTTGAAAAATTTTGCTCATTCAATACAGCAAGATTTTATTTTCTCTAGAACTGCAGGATTTAGCTCATTAAATGTCAATATTTTGGTCTATTACTCCATTTTGTACTGTGGCCTATACATTTGACATGGGTAAATGTGAATAGCTAGATTGTGGGTTTAGTAATAATAAAAAAATGCAATAAGGTCCTGGATCTTCAGTAAGGAGGGAAGTTGTTGTTCTTTTCACAATCTCAGGAGATTAACCTATGCAGGAACTATGTCACACAGAAGGATTTCATAGTACAGAAAGTCAAACGATAAAAATCGAAAATCAAATTACTACAACTGACACTAAGCTATAACCCTGCAGATATTAAACACTCACACATTCACATGACTACCACCCTGCTGTAAATCACACTTCCAGACAGTTCATTTAATGAGCAGCGTTTGAGAAGACAATCTGTTTTGGATTAAATTAAATACAACTCTCTCTCTCTCTCTCTCACACACACACACACACAGACCCACACACACCCCTAGGATAATCCACACTATTTTTTAAAATCACTAACAACTTCAGCTTTTCAGTTTCAAAAAACAAATGGGAGCCATGGCTTACTTTAATAGTGTACCCATACAGGGCCTCTACTACATAGCTGGACTGTAGCCAAGAAGCAAGTACTGTAAATAGGATTTAGTTGAGAATTTCTACAAATTACAGTTCTATAACCATGGATTTACATTACATATTTTCTGACTTGAAACACATTATGTAAGAGGTAAACAATGCACACCGCCTTCTTCCAAGGGTACGTCTACACTGCGGGATTATTCCGATTTTACATAAACCAGTTTTGTAAAACAGATTGTATAAAGTTGAGCGCATGCGGCCACACTAAGCACATTAATTCGGTGGTGTGCGTCCATGGTCCGAGGCTAGTGTTGATTTCTGGAGCGTTGCACTGTGGGTAGCTATTCTGTACCTATCCCATAGTTCCCGCAGTCTCCCCCACCCCTTGGAATTCTGGGTTGAGATCCCAGTGCCTGATGGGGCAAAAATCATTGTCGCGGGTGGTTCTGGGTAAATGTCGTCAGTCATTCCTTCCTCCAGGAAAGCAACGGCAGACAATCATTTCGTGCCCTTTTCCCCTGGATTACCCTGGCAGACGGCATAGCATGGCAACCATGGAGCCCGTTTCGCCTTTTGTCACTGTCACCGTATGTGTACTGGATGCCGCTGACAGAGGCGTTACTGTAGCGCTACACGGCAGCATTCATTTGCCTTTGCATGACAGCAGAGATGGTTATCAGTTGTTCTGTACCGTCTGCTGCACCACTGTAAATTGGTGATGAGATGACGGTTATCTGTCGTTCTGTACTGTCTGCTGCTGTCATGGGTACCCCTGGCTGAGGTCGGCTGGGGGTACAAAGACAAAAATGGGAATGACTCCCGGAGTCAATCCCTCCTTTATGGTATCTAAAAATAGTCAGTCCTGCCTAGAATATGAGACAAGTGTACTAGAGAACCAGTGTATCAGAGAACCAGAGAGCACAGCCGCTCCGTGTCAGATCCCGCAGATATGATGAGCTGCATGCCATTCACGGGGGGTGCCCCTGAAACAACCCCACCCGTTGATTCCCTCTTCCCCCAACCTTCCTGGGCTACCATGGCAGTGTCCTCCCCCAGTTTGTGTGATGAAGTAATAAAGAATGCAGGAATAAGAAACACTGACTTGTTACTGAGATAAAATGAGGGGGAGGCAGCCTCCAGCTGCTATGTTAGTCCAGGCAGGACATTAAGCAGTGTGGGGGAGAGGAGCCCAGCATCCTGCTGCTATGATAGTCCAGGCAGTACAGAATCTTTTCTTTACACATGAAAGGAAGGGGGCTGATGGAGCTCAGCCCCCCGTTGCTATGATGAGGACAGTTACCAGCCGTTCTGTACCATCTACTGGGAATGACCAGGAATCATTCCTACTTTTACCCAGGCACCCCCGGCCAGCCTCACCTGAGGCCAGCCAGGAGCACTCACAGGCTGATGATGACGATGGATAGCAGTCATATTGTATCATCTGCCACCAGGGATGGGAGGGGAGCGGATACTGCTCTTCACTGACGCAGCATTGCGTCTACCACCAGCATTCAGTAGACATAGGGTGACACTGAAAGAAGTCAAGAAACGATTTTTTCCCCTTTTCTTTCGGGGGGGCAGGGGAGGAGGTACATTGACGAGCTATACCCTGAGCCACCCCGGACAATGTGTTTGACCCTACAGGCATTGGGAGCTCAGCCAAGAATGCAAATACTTTTCGGAGACTGCTGGGGACTGTGGGATAGCTGGAGTCCTCAGTACCCCCTCCCTCCCTCCATGAGCATCCATTTGATTCTTTGGCTTTCTGTTACACTTGTCACGCAGCACTGTGCTGTGGACTCTGTATCATGGCCTGGAGATTTTTTTCAAATGCTTTGGCATTTCATCTTCTGTAACGGAGCTGTGATAGAACAGATTTGTCTCCCCATAGAGCAATCAGATCCAGTATCTCCCGTGCAGTCCATGCTGGAGCTCTTTTTGGATTTGGGACTGCATCGCCACCCGTGCTGATCAGAGCTCCATGCTGGGCAAACAGGAAATGAAAATCAAAAGTTAGTGGGGCTTTTCCTGTCTACCTGCCCAGTGCATCCGAGTTCAGATTGCAGTCCAGAGCGGTCACAATGGTGCACTGTGGGATATCGCCCGGACGCCAATACCGTTGATTTGCGGCCACACTAACCCTAATCCGATATGGTAATACCAATTTTAGCGCTACTCCTCTCGTTGGGGAGGAGTACAGAAACCGGTTTAAAGAGCCCTTTATATCGATATAAAGGGCCTCGTTGTGTGGACGGGTACAGCGTTAAATTTAACGCTGCTAAAATCGGTTTAAACACGTAGTGTAGACCAGGCCCGACAGTTCCTATGTTTGAGTCCTCCTCACAGATCTGTATTGTAACAAGCAGCTGGGTTCTACCATCACCTGCATTCCAAGGGCCCTATCTTTGTACCTTAGACTGGCAGATGACACCCTTTAGTGTGAAATTAGCATGTTCTCCCAGACCTGCATTTTACCAAATCTCCTCCAAATCTCAATCTCATCCTAACCATCCCCACTTTCAAAAACATGTCTGAAAAAGCCCCTTATTATTAATCATTTGTATTATGGTAGCAACCAGCAGTCCCAGTCAAGATAGGGACCCCATCATGCTAGGAGCTGTACACACACACACACACACACACACACACACAGAGTGCAAGAGAGAATCCCTGGGGCTGCTGATTAATTGCGGTTTACTCATGTGATTAACTAAAAAAGTTAATTGAGATTAATTGCAGCCTTAATCACACTATTAAACAAAAGAATACCAATTGAAATTTATTAAATATTTTGGATGCTTTTCTACATTTTCAAATATATTGATTTCAATTACAACATAGAATACAAAGTGTACAGTGCTCAGTTTATATATTTGATTACAAATATCTGCACTGTGAAGATGAATTGAAAAATACTATTCCTTTTGTTTATCATCTCATACAAGTACTGTAGTGCAATCTCTTTATCATGAATGTAGTTTTTTTGTTACATAAATGCATTAAAAAACAAAACACTATAAAACTTTAGCGCCTACAAGTCCACTCAGTCCTACTTCTTATTCAGCCAATCAGTAAGACAAACAAGTTTGTTTACATTTACGGGAGCTGCCCGCTTTTTATTTACAGTATCACCTGGTACTGAGAATGGGCATTCACATGGCACTTTTGTAGCTGGCATTGCAAAGTATTTACAAGCCAGATACACTAAACATTCGTATGCCCCTTCATGCTTCAGTCACCATTCCAGAGGACATGCTTCCATGCTGATGACGCTTGTTAAAAAAATTGTGTTAATTAAATTTGTGACTGAACTCATTGGGGGAGAATTGTATGTCTCCTGTTCTGTTTTACTCACGTTCTGCCATATATTTCATGTTATAGCAGTCTCGGCTGATGACCCAGCACATGTTTGTTTTAAGCACACTTTCACTACGGATTTGACAAAACGCACAAAGATACCAATGTGAGATTTCTAAAGATAGCTACAGCATTCGACCCAAGGTTTAAGAATCTGAAGTGCCTTCCAAAATCTGAGAGGGATGAGGTAGGTGTGGAGCATGCTTTCAGAAGTCTTAAAAGAGCAACAATCTGATGTGAAACCTACAGAACTTGAATCACCAAAAATCAGCCTTCTGCTGGTGGCATCTGACTCAGATGAGGAAAATGAATATGTGTTGGTCCTCACTGCCTCGGATTGTTATCAAGCAGAACCAGAACCACATGCCTTCTGGAATGGTGGATGAAGCACAAAGGGACAAATGAATCTTTAGTGCATCAGGCATGTAAATATCTTGCAACGCTGGCTACAATGGTGCCATGAAAATACCTGTTCTCACTTCCAGGTGACATTGTAAACAAGAAGTTGAGGGCATAATCTCCTGCTAATGAAAACATACTTGTTTGTCTGAGTGACTAGATGAACAAGAAGTAGGACTGAGTGGACTTGTAGGCTCTCTAGTTTTACATTTTATGTTTGAATGCAGTTTTTTTGTACATAATTTTACATTTCAAAGTTCAATTTTCACGATAAAGAGATTGCACTACAGTACTTGTATTAGGTGAATTGAAAAAATACTATTTCTTTCAGTTTTTACAGTGCAAATATTTGTAATAAAAATAAAGTGAGCACTATACACTTTGTATTCTGTGTTGTAATTGAAATCAATATATTTGAAAATTTAGAAAACATCCAAAAATATTTGAATAAATGGTATCTTATTATTTTTTAATAGCGTGATTAATTGCGTAATTAATCGATTACTTTTTTTAATCACTTGACAGCCCTAGAGGAGTTTATAATCTGAGGCTTTGATTCAGGAAGGTATTGAAGCATGTGCATAGCTTTAAGATCATGAGTAGTCCCACTGAAGACAATGAACCCAGATCTACAGAGTCCCAATCCAATGTTTTAAATACAAGTTCATCCTTCCTCTCCTAGAAGCATTATTTAATATGGCCAATGTATATTACCCTACCCAACCCCTTTTCAAATTTATTTTTCTGTGTTCTTGGTTATATTTTTGTGATATTTGTGTATTATTGCATTGTAACTGCCTGTAAAACAGCTTGAAAAAATAGGATGGGTAGAAGACATTTTTATATATTAAATTATTATTATTTTAGGGGCTACCCAGTATTCCTAGTTATAAAGAACATACAACCATGAAAATCAAAAGTGGCAAATTCAAAAGTAATGAAAGAAAATGCTTTTCACACAACACATAATTTGACTGTGGAACTTATGGCCACATGATGTCACTGAAGCATCGAGTTCTGGCTATGGGGCCTGAGCTACTATATGGCAATCCTGTATTCCAGCTTCTCTATGGCATAGACATATGCTATTTAAACAAGGAACTTCAGATTTGTAAGCACGATGGTATAATACTGCTTTCTCTACTAAACGAAGGTCATAAGGAACTGCTGCTGTCATGCAAAAGCTAGACAGCCCCTACATAGTCCCAGAAGCTATCAAGGACACCATTTCAGAGCCTGATAAATCAAGTTAGAAAGCATCTAAGAATGTTCAGCCAGATGGATCACTTGAATGGCTAAATAGCCTAATACATCTTTTTGAGAAAAAGAGATTGGCTTGTGCAATTAAACAGATAATGGACTCTTCCACGGAAGTTGTTAGGTCTTTACATAGGGGGCTTCAGGAACTCATCTTTCTCAATATCTAGGCAAACCTGAATATCTTTGCCTTTGTGTTTGTATTTTCACGAGCTTCTTTTCCTTCAAAGAGCCACATATAGAACTGAAATGAGGAAAAGGCTGGTTTTCTCATGTCATTTCCGCCATTCAGGAATGGAAACACTGTGGTAAGACCGTATCTAGTGTTTTTGTAGTACTACAAAAAGCACCCCATGAGGCAGTTTATAAAAGCATCAAACAGTAGGGCATGCGAACTTATGCCATGTGGATGGGATAGAGAGAGTTGTTCTTCAAAAAATTCTGTTTTGAAATAATAACTCTTATTTTGGAATTATACCAATAATGCATATTTTTACAATACTTGCTACATAGATGCATATACGGATATCAGTAAAATCAGATGTTTTATTTGGGAAGTGGGGAAGTCAAAACAGGAGGATGAGTGGAAAGAGTGTCCAACAACTAGAAAAGATTCTCAAGTTTATAAGGTATATAATACACTCCAATCCAAGCAGAAATCTCTCTCTCCATTTACAGATGTGACATTAGCTCATGATTTATGAGATTCAGTGAATCACTGATATTCCTAGCCAAGCAGATGGCCTCACAAACTGAGCTGTCAGAGCAGTAAAAAAGGGTGGTGGAGAATGGAGCTGAAAGCAGCCGGGAAATAAGTAAGATGAGGAGGAGGAGGGATGGATAGTCTAATCTCACTCAGTGTAATTTTCTGAAATAAAGCTGCTGGAACTGGTAGGAAAGATTGCTCTGGTGGCAGTTAAGTAGGGGAATGGATGATGCAATAGTACAAGTTCTCCATGGGGACTGGCAGAAGTGACCCAGGAGGAGGAAGAGGCAGTGGTTGTATAGTAAGAATGGGGCAAGGGAGAGGAAGCTTGTGCTGGGCACAGATCCAGGATCCAAAATAAACATCAAAAATAGCTGAAATTAGCATTAGAATTGTGGGGCTATAGTTCCACCTCTAAGTCTTTGTGACTGCACAAAACTCTGAGTTTTACTTTCGTGGTTTCTGAGGACACCAGAACCCCATGATGGGATTAGAGCTCTGTCATTCACAGCTGCCTGCTATATATTCTGTATGTAAACAAAGAGAATGCATTTAAAGAACTACCGTAGTATATTAAAATATTTGTATATAAATCAAAGTGAGTCTCAAAGCTGCAGGAGTTTGCATAAATGCTTGAATCATGAACAGCTGAGAGGAAACTCCAACTCTTTGACTGAGTAATTTAGCCAAAACACAAACACAAACAACAACAGAGGAATGATCAGTATCTATAATAAGTTTTATCAATGCATGGCTTCTTTGGAAGGTCAGGAACTGCCTCTAAGGTGTTTGTGTGGTGCCTGATACAATGGGACCCCAATCATGACTGGGGTGTGATAACTTACTTACTATTCATACAACTTCAACATGAGCTAGGATTGGGCTATTTCTTTGTTGTCATATTGTAAACAAACAGTATTTTTTGGTAAAAATTTTGTATGAAACTTGATTATCTGCCAACTTTTAATTCTCTTAATATCATTGCGCTTTCGATTTCAGCAAGGTAAAAAGGTTTAAAAACTGAGCCTATGAATCCTTTTGATCTTCCACAACTCGCTCACAGATCTGTTGACCAGTAAAAGAATCATCTTCATCAGGAAAATGTGTTAATAATGTATACACCCATTATTAACTGAAGTTTTTTTTCATCTCTTGCCCTGGAGTCATCATTAGTGAAGATTAAACATGCATAAATCCATCTCTTGAATTAGTGAACGTCATCAAATGTCACCTTGTTGTAACTAAACATTTTAAAATCCACTCTTTATTTTTTGTTTTAAAAAACAGGTCTCGTTGAGACGGTGATACAGCAATTCCACAACCATTTTTATAGCTGTAGATTTCTAGAAATATTTTAAGAATCTGTTATAGTGAAAATGCAGAATAAGTTACATAACTCAAAGTTACATATCTTGTCTGTTTTGAAAGTTATTTTACACCTATAAAATCTGTGGGTTTGAAAAGAACATCAGGAGAGGGACTAATGCATCCCAGACACTCAGAGCTTGTTTTGTAAATTACAATAGTTTCTTCCCCGCTCCCCACTCCCATTAGTTATAAAGGGAAGATCTGCAGGAAATCTACATTATACTAGGAAATATTTCCAGGATCTGGGAGAACCCAAGAGACTACTTATAAATGTGTGCACAGAAGCAGATTTTTAAAGTTTTCTTTCTGTACAAGTATCATCAAATGCAATCTCAAAGATTATTACTACATACAAAATATTTCAAGCTCTATTTTGATCTCATAAATGTAGGAGTCCAATCAAGAATTTAATAATGACTGATATTTCTGCATATTGCTTCATTAGTAATGGCTGTCATGACTATACAGTTATTAAAAAAAATCAAAACCATTTTTTATTTTAAGCTAAGAGGGAACTTGTACAATTCACTGGACTAGTGTGTATAATTATGTCCCTGGTTAGTGGCTGATCCCAGCAACTATGATGACCTGCTACTTACAGCTAAAAGAGTTCTACCGTAACTCCAGTGGTTTTTTTGGTGCAGAAGCCTCATGGGTTAAAGCTCCCACTGATGACTGTGCAGTCTGCAAGTGTGTGACCACACATCTACGTTTACTAATATTGGTCTGCAGTACACAATCTCAATGCGACCTCAATTCTTTCTTAGTTTGGAAAAGCATTCATCAACTGTGCAAGGTACACACACTCCTTAAAAGATTCTGCTGCAATCTAACCTTTTGTCAATACTGTAATTTTTAAAATTGCAGGCAGACACCACATAGTATCACTTAGTCTAACATTAGCAACTAGATATGAACAAATGTTCAACTTTAATACATGCTAAATTCTTTGTCTCCATCTGTGCTGGATGTTGGAATTCTACCTCCCACTACAATGTTTTCTTAGGAGGACCTCACACCAGCTTCAAAGGGTTATGGGAAAAGTGACAGACCTTCACGTCTGCTTAGCATTGCTGCCCTTCCAGATGATTGTCTGAGGTAGGAGACTAAGGAAGTACAGTACCACCACACACACACCATATTCGATATGTGTGTGAGAAATAGTATTTTAAGACAAACCATTCTAGCATCTGCTTGGTATCTTCAATAATCAGCTAAGAGAATTGCAAATTAAATTAAGCCAAGCCAGTATTTCTCAGAGCTAAACTGTATCTCAGAGCATGTTTCTCTTAGAAGATCAGGGGAGTGGGCTTAGAATACTTTTAGCATCCTGATTGTTCACAGGACCTTATTTACAAAAAAAATCCATACCCATGGTAGTAGATTTCTCTCTCATGCCCATGGAACATCCTGTCAGACAGTGACGTTGTCACAGTTTTTGTAGTGAGGGTGCTGAAAGCCACTGAACAAAAACTGTAAACCCTGTCTATGACGGAAAGCACTTCAAGCCAAAGGGTGCTACTACACTCCTGTCATTAGATTGGATTTAAGCAGAGCTGGATGCACCTGGGAAAAAGGAAAAACAAAGAGAGTTGGCATTATCCTTTGTAGCAAACTGACACCACAGGAGAAACAGGCAATACAATACGAACAAATGGAGACAAGGGTTAATCCCCAACCCCTTTCCTGATCATGTCGTTCCCATTTCTGACAAAAATGTAATGGCTCTATCTCTTTATAGGTTTCAGAGTGCACTTTGGCCACACTTGTGTAGCTTGTCATGCCAATAAAGTGGTAGTGAATTGAACCAGTAGTTCAGATGTCCCCCTGTCCCTTCTCCAACACTCCACTAGACGGCTACACCTCTTAAGGACCACTGTATGCAGGCAGATAATGTTATTTGTCAGACAAGTTCACACACAAGGCAAAAATTAATTCTCTCTCGTAATAACTGGCTGTCTCATTTGTTGAGACTCCATTACAATTTTTGAAATTATGTTTCTTTAAAAAACATAACTGCTTGCCTGATCCGCTCTCTCAACACAGAGGTTATCACCTGCTATAGAAAATTATAGAATAAATAAAGTATTTACATGGGCGCTCACAAACACGCAAATGTGCAATGAAAGGACCTTTTCAGTCTTGTGCATAGATTTACAGAGGGTGCCTATTGTTATTTTGTGAACAGTCTGGGAGCAGTTCATTTTAATCCTTGTTAGGATTAATATTTTTTGCCTCCACAACACAAAAAGAAAGGAACAAAAGAACAACTCTCTTTCCTGGGGGACATTTCCCCAGCAACAGCAAAAGAAATACTTTCCCCTGCATAATCAGCCAACTTAAACAATAAAGGAAAGAAAAACAATGAGGATTTTACTGGCATGACAAAGGAAATAGGTGAGATATGGGTGCCATCCTTTACAAGGGAAAAGATCATTCATGAACATTTGTGAGTTTACTGGACTAATCATAGGTCATTATACAGGATCGAGTCCCCACTGAACAAGGGGTTAACCTCAATTCAGCATCTCATGTCACCAGACCCTTCATTGCTCCAAGCCCCACTGGAAGGGTGTGGTATAGCTGGGAAGAACCACCCAGATTTCCTACCTTCCATTCCTGTGCTTTAAAAAACTCAAGACCATCTCCTCCTCTCTTTAAAGGTCCCTAAATTAAGGTACAGGTTAGTCTATTAATGGGTTACTAATTTTGGTACAGTGGCTCCATCAAGAAAATATGTTGTTGTTTTTTTAAAGTAAGGAATGCAGCGAATTATTTATTGAACTGATTGTCAAGGCCCTACCATTATGGGTTTTACAGTTATTAAATCACCTGATTGGCACTATGAGAGATATTTCAGTATCTATTGGGCACCACTGTATTAAATTTAAGTAGTTTATCTATGATTGTGTTCTACTCCATGGAGAGGGTTACCATAGCACTTTCCAGGACATAAAAACACCCGGAGGTCCTTAAGGTGAGTCACTGAGAACAATTGTAGAGAAACTCCCTGGAAAGGTTTGCATACACTGGTTCAGACAGAGTTTTCTAGAGACTGGGGAACAAAGAAAAGCATTTTGGTATAAAAAGGCTGTGTGTTAACTGACTCAGGGCTCTTTCTGATCCAGCAAACTGGACAGGCCCTTCTGTCCAAGGGGGCTAGAAGATGTGTTGGAAAGACTGATGGGTGACTCCTGGCTTGTGTAGTGCATGTTTAAATCATTTATTGTTTTCATAATGTTTCCTCTACAATGCTCTTACCTTAAGAATAAATGTGGTTGCTTAGAAAGAGCTGTGTGGTAACTTGAAGCTGCTCACAATACATTGTTCACAGTCCTTGGAGCGAAAGCAGTGTATAGGCACTGGCCGTTGGGAAGACTGGCCTGCTTGGGATATCTGAGTGTGAGGCAGGGAGCTGTGCAGTATTATAACTGTTGTTCCCGGGGTCCTTAGTGTGGAGCCAGCTATGGTCACTCAATTTGGGTGAACGGCAAAGAATGGGGCAGACAATCCCCGTAAAGTTGGTGGATATTCCAGTACTTAGATTTACCGAGCCAGCATAAACCAGCTTCTTTATTACTTTACTGGTTACTCAGAAATCCAAACAACACAGTTCTCTTAAAGTGATCCAGCTTCAGATCTCCATCCAGGTACCCAAGTCAAATACAATGGTTTCTGAAAATCTTATTTCATCATATAAAAGTAAAGGTTCTACCAATCCCAACGGATCAGACACATTATCTCCCAGGTTATTGAATATTCCAGATCTTACCCAAATATAAGCTACAGCCAATTCTTATTAACTAAGCTAAAATTTATTAAAAACAAAAGAGAGTACAGTTACTGCATAGCTGAGAAAAGCACATGCACAGAGTTACCTTGGGTGATCTGCTCTAAGCACCCGAGTTATCCTTGCCTAGATATGAGCAAGCAGCCACAATAGAAAGCCATACTATAATTACTGTGTCCTCACTGGTGCTGTACTCACTTGTGTGTCACAAGAACTTCTGGGAACATATCCCATGGTTCTTTATGGGGCAGTAAGTTGAAGAGCTCTCTGCTCCTTTCCCAGGGAATTGTGGGAGCACTTGTCTGTCCTTCTGGGCACATGGGGGGAATTATGTGAAGGCACTGGAGGATTGTGAGCATTCAGGCGAGTTAGCCTAGATCCTCATTGCAAAGTGGATGGGTTATCAGCCTGAGTGAAGGCGGCACCTGAGTTCTAACCCAAAACCCAAGCCGGGACAGACAGACCGTGTCGAAAGCCTCACTAAACTGGGGTGAGAGGGTTGTGTGTCTGGACAGGAGAGGAGTGAGGGGAAACATATCAGTAAGAGCCTGAGGGAATTCTGCAGTGAAGCCATGGTCCTAGATATACATTTCAGACATACCGTAAGGCTGGGATTCTCAAAGCTGCCTAAAAGATTTGGATGCCCAAGTCTCATTACATTTATATGGAAACTGGACATCCAAATCTACTATGTGGCTTTGAAAAATCTCAACCTAGAATAACAAACTGACTAAGCAAAGGAACTGAAAGACAAACCTCTGTAGTAATTGTTGCAAGGTTCTTTAGGCTACAGACTTCCATTTCCAGACTTGCTGCAATACGTAAGCAGGGCAGCATGAGTTAAAGACAAAGGCAGCAGTTTTGTTGCTGAAATTTCAAGCTTTTCCAATTTGACATTTTATTGTACTTTTACAATTTGGGTCAAATTTAGTCTTTGCTTACACATACTTTACTTCCACTGAAGTCAACAGGAGCTACCGAAGGACACCTCTGTGCCTTTTATTTTTAACGATAGCACTAAAAAGGGTTTTAAAAGGATCTAAAAGAATGGTTTCCAGACAGGTCCATTTCAGTGTTTGAAAAGGGGACTTTCACAGTGAAACAGACTGGAAAAGGCATAATATTTATGCACAGAGAAAAATTACTTGGTCAGCATTTCCTTTTGTTCTCTCTGCTATCGCTGAAGATAGCAGTGATTTTAATTAGGGGTTTCTTTTGCCACCTAACAGTCCCTTTTCTCTTTAATGAGCCAGAGCAGATACAATCCTACCTCTGTAACAGTCAATTCCCACAGAAAAGCACTGTGATATTATAAATTCAAAATGATGGATGCAATTTACCACCCTGAAGAGCAGAAGCTCCTAAATCCTCCATGAGCCCAGAAAGAAGAGTTTAAGTGGCCCTTGCCTGGACCTTGGCATAGGGATGAATTTCATCCTATGACTTTAGTGTAGGATGAAACAGGAGAGTGGATGAATGGGGGTGGGAGAGGAAAATCCCCATTTTAATCACAACAGGTTTGATCCAAAGCCCACTGAATTCCACGGCAGCCTTTCCATTAACTTCAATAGGGTTTGGACCAGGCCCAACTGGCACTGGTAAAAACCCAAATGGAATGGAACAGGGCCACAGCTCCCAAACTGAAGCTAAATCCTAGGGGTGAAGTAAGTCCAATCCCCACTATAAACATTATAAACAAAAAAACAGCATTGCACTATTTAGCAAAGTTTTTATTATTTTAGAATGGAAAATACACCCCCTCCAACCAACCACTCCCAAACATTAACCCCACAATGGGATATTCTGGAGTAAATGACTTTGGAGCCTTAGGAACTTTGCATTATGGCTCGGTAAGCTGCCTGTATACTGAAGTTCTATGTTTTCACTACATGCACGAGCTTTTAGGCAGCAAAAGCTGGCACTACCTTGGTCTGTTATGCCATGAGAAATCATCAGCTATCATGGTCTATGATTTGCTGGGTGTTGAGAGGACTGAGTTACAAGCTATGCAAAGCTCTCTCTCCAAGCATCCTCTTCAATTAAGGCCTGATCTGATGCACACAAGAATCAATGGAAGTCTTTCCATTTACTTCGCTGGGTGCTAGATGAAGCCTTTAAAATTCATGTTTAGTTCACACAGGCCAAAACAGTGATTCGAGGGCACAGATTGAAGTAGGACACCCCAATTTGCTTTAGCTCCATATGTGTTCCTTAACGGCACCTCTATCCTACTATGACTGCCAAACTGTTCGAGGAAGTCATGCTGCGGTTTGGATGTCCCCTCTTGGAACATGTATATGTGCCCTAAATAGTCTGAGACCCTACAGCTGGTTGCCTTTCAGCTGCGTGTGATGGCCCCAATGTATCCTTTACCCCCTGCACAGGGCCATTAGAAGCTTAATCTCCCATCCTATGAAAAATTACAGCCCTGCTTAACTTTATGTACTGAAAGTTGTCCCTCTGAACTCTGGGAGACCACTCACAATGTGTAAAGCTAAGCAGGTGTGCAAGTCCTTGCAGGATCATACATTCAAAAACATTGATTCAGAAAGTTTTGTTGAAGTGCCAACTATTATGTTTCACGAAGTATAGCAAAGAGGAACAAAAATACAAAAAGCAGCTGATAAAGCAAATAGAGGGACCTCACTTATCCACAGCTGTGGTTCAGAGACCTCCAAGGACTGCCTTGATCTAGCACAAATGAAAATCGGTGAGAGTTTTGTCATTTACTTTAGTGGTGCAGGATCAGGCCCTTACCAGTGCTGTTCACTGCTTAAAAAGACAGAGCAAAACAGCAAGAAATCAGTTGATGGATCAGGGAAAATCTGTTTCCAGCAGCTCACAGAACTAAATATTGGTTTCAGAGTCTTTCATAGCCTTGTTTGGGATTTGCAAAGCTGTCGGGATCAGGTTCAGCAAGGGTCCATATCTGTGTGGAATTCCCTTCCTCTGACAATCACATTACCTCCTTGCTTCTTGAAGGATAATATTTCATTCACTTTTCTGTGTCACTTTATAAATGATGTGTGAAGTGGCAGTGTTAGATCCAAGACATCTGGTTTGAGTCTCCCTAGGTGGTGCAGTTCACTGGCATAAAAGGTGTTATTCCATCTTGGTGGATAATAGCTTCCCTGCTACTGTTCTTTCTACTCGCTGCTCTACTGAACAGAGATTAATGCAGAATTAACAAACAGCAAATTTGTGTCTACACTAGAGAACTGAACCAAAAAATTTTGGTGAAATGAAAAAGTTGAAAAAATTGTGTTTCGGATTGAATGATAAGTTTCATTTGATCCAAAGCTAGATGTTTCATTTTAATTTCAAGGTTTTAAAAACTGTTTTAAGGGGTCGGGGTAAATAAAATTGAGGGAAATTCCAATATAAATCTTTTCAAAACAAAAAAGTTTAGTTTCTGAAATGCCAAACCAAAATGTTTCAACATTAAAAATTTCCTCCCAACCAAAATAATTCACCAAAATTAACCGAAATTCACAAATTGTTTCATAGAATATCAGGGTTGGAAGGGACGTCATCTAGTCTAACCCCCTGTTCAAAGCAGGGCCCATCCCCAACTAAATCATCTCAGCCAGGGCTTTGTCAAGCTGGGCCTTAAAAACCTCTAAGGAAGGAGATTCCACCACCTCCCTAGGTAACCCATTCCAGTACTTCACCATCCTCCTAGTGAAAAAGTTTTTCCTACTAGCCAAAATAAACCTCCCCGTAGGGATGCAGACTCACTCCTGCAGCACCTCCTGCTGGTTGTCTGTGGGAATTAGCTTATCCCAGCTCTGAAGCATCCTCTGCAGGCCGGTGATCCGCCTTGCCGCTGGCCCCGTGCCCCTCCCAGGACCCCAGTGCCCCTTCACTGGGTTTCTGCCCCCCTTGCAGAGCCCCGTCAGTCTCAGGGTCTCCCCTCTCCCAGGGTAAACCCTCAACCTCTATCCCCACTTTACCTCAGTATTAGGCTACTGCCAGTCTCTGTCTAGCCTTTGTTCACTGGGGCAGACTGCAGTGTACACCACTCATCATAGGCAAAGGGGTTCGGACTGCTGCCTCTGCCTACCCATGGGCTGTCCCCTGCAACCCAGTATCTAATAGGCCTTATCAGGTCTGCAGCCTGCAGGTTTCCTAGCCTGGAGCTCCCCGGCTCCCTTGACCATTCCCCAGCCCTGCTCCCAATCTAGGTTCCCTTTTTGGTACCTTGCAGCTAGGCCCTTCGGTTACTAAATTTTAGTCCAGTATCACTAGTTATCAAATATTCCAGGGTTTCCTAAATTACAGATGCTTAACTGTTTTTCTGTATAGAAACTCTAGCTACAATTTCATTTGAGTCTAGACTTATTTTGCAGGATTTTTTGTAACACACATTTTTAGCAAGGTATATATAATTTTAATAGTAATGTTCAGCAGCTTATGTATTATACAGGATATGATTTTCATTACTATAAGGACTTCTTAATTTAAAGATTCCATATTTTTTTCCAAACACTAAGCCAAACATCTCTGAGGTAGATAAGTATTATATCCATTATGAGGAAACTGAGGCAGCACCAGGGCGGATCCAGCCACTGCTCTGGTGGCCCCAGCATCCACTGCTCCAGCAGCTCTGGGCCACTGATCCAGTCCCCCGGGACGCTGCTCCTGTGGTGGACACTGACCGCTGGCTGGCCCCTCCACTACTCCTTGGCAGGGGCTGCGCGGGGGGGGGGAAGGGACTGAAGCCAAAGATGTTACAGGTCCATTGAAGTCATGGAATCTGTGACAAATCAAATCCTTAGCTATCAACTACCAACAATTAGTTTCAAGTCATGTTATTTCACTACAGCTCTGTATAAAATCTTAGAGAATCAACATGCCTCTTCAACTTTCTGAACAGATTAGCTCATCTGAAAGCTGGTAAATTCCTATTTCTTTGCAAGCATTTACATATCAGAAAAGCCTAAATCAAAACCTTCCCTATTTTCACATCATCTCTCTGTTACAGATATTTACTAATCCGTAAGCCATACATAAAATCAAAATGTGTTTGTTTTCTTACATACACCTATTGTAGCAATAGAATGTGAAAAGTTAGAGAGCTGATTGACAAACAAGTGGAAGAAATTGTAATAGCTGGAATGATTTATTTCATAATGTTCTGCAGCAGTGTAAATAACCTTTAAGTGTCTCTCCTGCCCTAATCTGCATGAGTAATTGACAGCTCATGAGATAGATTTAAAAAAAATAAACCACCATATGACAAAACTAAAATTAAGACAAATCAAGAGATTTTGGTCCAAACACAGATCTTGGGAAAGTGACATTAGCAGATCTTCCTAGAAACAGCCCACTGCATAGACAAATTTTGTTTAGGCCACAATTAGGTAAGAGCGGATTAATTCTGCAGTATTTTAAACCCATTGAAACTTGATGGGTTTCCAAGTTGCACTGCAAGACTACTGGGTTTGCATTCCACTCAGGATTGACTGTGGAGCTTACCATGTGAGTACAACATGCTGAGAGTACCATATAATGGAAATAGGATGAAATCTATCCCAACCTACAAGCAGGGGCGGCTCTAGGCATTTTGCCGCCCCAAGCACGGCAGGCAGGCTGCCTTTGGTGGCTTGCCTGCGGGAGGTCTCCGGTCCTGCAGATTCAACGGTATGCCTGCGGGAAGTCCGCAGGACCAGCGGATCCTCTGCGGCATGCTGCCGAAGGCAACCTGCCTCCTGCCCTCGTGGTGACCAGCAGAGCGCCCCCCGCAGCTTGCCGCCCCCAAGCACGCGCTTGGCGTGCTGGTGCCTGGAGGCACCCCTGCCTACAAGGCCCTCCAGTCAGTGACCCCCTGTGGAAATCTATGGAACATGTCTGGATCAGCCACACAGGGAGTCCTCCACAACCAACACAAATAGACCAGCACGGAGGGTAAAATTGGGGCAGGCCAGCTGAGGAAGGGAGGGGCTGTCCCAATTAAGGAAATTCACAAAAGAAACTAAATGTTTACTAGCCCTGAATTTTAGAATTTGCCAGTGGGGAGCACTGGCTTGATTGAAGAGCATCTAGAACAGACAGTGATTCAGCGTATCTTCAGGTATGCTTCCACTCTGTCATTCCACGTGAAACTCAGAGATGTCCTACTTCAGGAACTCCTGGAGAGGGCAGTAGTGCACCAGTGGAAGTATGGTCCTGTGGTTAGGGCACTAGCCTAGTGCTTGGCAGATATGGATTCAAGTTTATCTCCACCACAGACTTCTTGTATCACCTTGGGCATGTCATTTAGTCTCTGATCCTCAGTTTCCCCCCTCCAAAATGAGGATAATGGAAAGGTCTCCTCTAGATGTACTGTGAAATAAATATATTAATGTTCATGAGGGGCCAAATGAGTACCTTCATTAGATGCCAATTGTCAGGTGAATCAAGCCCTACTTGATATAGCAAACAGTTTTGTGGCATTTTTCTAGCACGTTATATGCATGGAGTGAAAGGTTTCTGCTGATTTCCATGCAGCCTGAGCAGTGGACCAAGGCAGCAGCAGAATTACACAGAAAGATGGGTGGAGGGGAGGGAAGAAAGCAGCCAAGGGAAGATAATTGCAAGTACCAGTGCATTAGTTATGTTGCATATCTGTAATGTAATTAGTATTAATAAGCTGTCAGTTGGAAGATGTCGTCGTTAAAAGGTACGGTTCAACAAGAGAAAATGAAAACTGAACTCCTACATGCATTAGTCTACATTCATTTATTCTGCTATCTCTGAAGTTCTTCTTCAGTGATCCAAGTTTAACAAAAGCACAAGTTCAAGGAGTCAATTCACTAGATCTCTGGTGGTGCTGAAAGCTTTAATTAAAGGAAATTATTTTTTTTAAATTAAAAACAATTTTCAAATGAGTCTATTTATTAATCAGAGGGGTATTTGGATTCTTTACTGACAACAGACACATTCAGAAAGGGGAGTGTTTGAGTGCTAATTCAGGTGTCCCCAAAAATTGCAATAATTTCATACTGAACTTTTAGAATCAGATTTAGCTCCATAACCTCATATGGGCCTCTTGACAAGAGTTTGCATCTGAAATGCTTAAATACTGTATTCAAATATTACAAGCTCAGCATTCATTGGCTGTGATTACTCTCCAATATTCCTAAAATTCTGCACTTCTGTATCACTTTTCATCCATAGATCTCAAAGCCATCTAGAGAAGAGAGAAAGTACCATTATTCCCATTTTACACATGGGAAAACGGAGGTGAAGTGACATGCCACACATAGGTCACAACGCAGCATAGGAGCAGGGCAGCTGGAGACTTGGTCTATGGGAGAATTTTGACCCAGCCCTTCTTCTTGATGTCAAGAAAACTTTTGTTCTCCCTGGTACAATGCAGGCTAACAGATTCCCATTACCAATTTTAATTTAACCAGACATCCTATGGATATTACGTATTCAGCATTAAGGGAACCACCCGGTGAAGATACATAATGCACATAGTCGAGACATGTATATAAAGCTAACTACTTGTCAGTCATCCATTCCAGGCACTCAAGAGTCTCTTCATTACGAGAAGTGTTGTCCACCAGCTGCCACTCCAATTTAAAGGAAAGAGCAGAGAGTGGGAAAATTCCCTTGTTCATGTCATTTAAAATGGAAATGTTCCTTCCTTGCCATTTAAACCATCTGCCAAATGCAGATGTATGCTGACTGCAACAACTGGTAGATTTCTGCACTACTGACATTGGAACACACCGTAATAACCACACTCCAGCAATTTTAGACTTTTTAAAAAAATATTGAGTGTACAAAAACTAGAACTGATTTAAGTGGAGCTCTGGTCATGTTTAATTAGTCAATATCAGATTAAATCATGGAGATGACATGTTTCTGAAATGCAAAAGGATTTCCGAACATGCAAAACATGCTGTTTTCTGACATCAGCCAATAAAAGGAAAGATAGCACCTTGCAATCAAATCAACTACAAGAACATTCAATAACTATTGTACTGTCAGAGATCCTCCTCCAGCAATCTGACCCATATGCCTGCACAGAGGAGGAAGACAAGGGGGCTCTGCAGATGCCTGGGGCATCTAGACTGAATGGAACATATTAGAGCTTTGGTATGCACCACACTACCCTTTGTCCATTGGTATGTTTAGTATTGGGCCATGTCTACTCTTACAGTTTTGCAGCGCTGGTAGTTACAGCTGTGTTCGTACAGCTGTGTAGGGCCAGCGCTGCAGTGTGGCCACACTGACAGCTACCAGCGCTGCAGTGTGGCCACATTTGCAGCACTTGCAGCGCTGTTGAGAGTGGCGCATTGTGGGCAGCTATCCCAGCATTCAAGTGGCTGCAACGTGCTTTTCAAAAGAGGGGGGTGGGGTGGAATGTGACAGGGAGCGTGGAGGAGACAGACAGAATGGATTTTTGGAGTTGACACTGTTCTCAGCTCCCTGCCTTGCAAGTTCTAAGGACTGGAAGACACACAGTGCCTACCTTCAATCATTTTAAAAGTTCTAACTCCCTTCCCCCAATCCTCTCTCATTCACTAAATGCAAATTATGTACTTCTAAATACCCGTCAGACCAGATAAGCAACTGCTCAACACGGACTTCCCCCTCCCGCTCTGCCGTGTGAGCGTGCTGTTTCTCTCTTCAAGCAAACAGCTGTGAACATTCCAAAGTAATTCCCCTGCCTGCCTCCGCTCGCTCAGCAAACAGGAGCTGTGTTTGTTTTTTAAATAAGCAGTTTGGCTGAACTCCGAGCTGTCCCTTTCTTCCGGTTTGTTGTGGACAGGAATTCTGGGATTCCTCCTTATACCCCGGAGGTCAATAAAAGCGCTGGTGGGCGTCCACACTTGCTGACCAGGGCTGGATCACCAGCGCTGGAATCCCTACACCCGAGGCTCGACCGGGTGTACAGCCAGCGCTGCAACCAGGGAGTTGCAGCACTGGCCGTGCTTTGCAAGTGTGGCCACATCCTAAGTTGCAGCGCTGTAACCCCCTCACTGGCGCTGCAACTCTCTAGTGTAGCCATGGCCTCGGTTTACAACTCTTATTTGTATTGCAGCAGCAGGCCCCAGTTAGAGATCAAGGCCCCATTGCTCTAGGCACCATACAAACACACAACAAAAAGATAATATCTGCCCCCCAAAGAATTTATAATCTATAACACAGTACCATTAGTTGTAGGATCCACTAGTTTAAGGATATGCCGACATTTTTACAGTAAACCTTGTCCTTCAAGGGTTTTATAATTCATCTATGAAAGTTAATTCCTGAAGAGAACTTAGAAAATATATATATATAGTTCCCAGACTCTTTTTTCCTTCCTCCCCCAACCACCAAATTAAAAAAACCCAAACACACAAAATTCTGCTGTTTCTAAGTGCAATGAATGCTAAAGAGAAGCCTACTTTCCTTCGAATACTTTCCCATGTGCTTGTAGAATTCCACATTTCAAACAAGACTTTAATAAGTGATAATCCATTATGTGTTCAACTCGCATTGAGTAGTTGGCAGCAGGCTGCACGTGACTGCAGATGAGAGGGGAAAGAGGCCCACAAGATATTGTCGCTGCTAACATGCATTCCACGTTATGGAAACAGTTGAGACCTCGGCTCTACTTTGCTGTACCTGAGATATTTACCTTGACACTTAGCTACTAAAATGCAATAACTACACTTTACACAAGAAACTTGGCTATATATTGAGGCAAATTCACCTTTGTTCTTAACAATGACTTTGACATTGTGGTTCGAATTCTGGACTCAATAAAGTCAATGACTTGAATCCAACTGATTTCAACAGAGCCAGGGTTTTGTCCTGTATTGTTTTAAGTCTATTTATTGAGGCAGTAGAAAGCAATAGTTTTTTCCGGACCATTACAGCTTATTGGGTCAGCTGTCTAACATTTCCACAAGAAAGTTCTCGCTTTTCTTCAGAAAAATGGAGCTAAATATCAATCTATTTAAAATTTAAGTTACGATGTAATAGAATCAGGAAATCCAAAAGTAAGCTATTTGGCTGCATTTTTTCCTAAACAGAACAGCACATATGGAATGTTAAACATAATATACCCAGTATTCATGGAAGCTAAATGAGACAGATCTACTGATATTACATGGAAAATTCTGAAAAACTATCTGTTCAGAAATCATTGTGCTGATAATATTTTGTGGATGTTTCCCTCCTGACCTTTCTGTCTCTCTTTTTTTTTTAAACACTGTGAAGGACATTTTCACCAAAAATATGATTATTGTTGCTTAGGAATTTGTCCTCTCCAGCTGTGCTTGCTTGTTTGAAGGTCATAATCTTCAGTTTGTGAAATCATAATTATCTCTCTAGAAAGTTATTGTGATGTCATAAATAGAGGATTATGATGCCTTGAATGAAGGGAGAAGCAGCAGGAGAAAATGAACTCTTAAGTAACAAAGAACTTGTTTTCCTGAAAAGAGAAACACAGTAGAGAAAATACGTATCAGCAGAATTATCTCTAAATAGACTATTTTCCGTGAGGTGTCAGCGAACCCTTCAGAATAGAATGGTAATTTCCTGGCTTTTGTCAATTTAACACAAACCTTCAACTTTATTTTACCACAATAGTATAATAGAGTCTTGCTACTTTGCACTTTGCTAGTACACACATCATGGCATTCTTACAGAAAATGAAACCGTCTCTCTGCAATTCTTAGCAAAAACCTAATAGACAAGGTTGATAGCGAGGTTTCACTTTCCCGAGACTTCATTACCATTAGAGCCTATGTCATAGCATATTTACCTCTATATCACCAAGTATTAGAAATAAAATTAAACTACATTTTTCAAAGGGAGAACATATACTTAGATTCAGAGTAGCAGCAGGGCCGTCCTTAGCCATAGGCAGAATAGGCAGCCAACTAGGGCACTACTAGGTCTAGGGGCACCGCTCTGCTGGGAGCCCGGACAGATGAGAAGCAGTGGAGCATGTAAGAGCAGGGCTGTTGGGTCCTAGAGAGATGAATGCAGCACAGTCTGAGGGAGGGGATTGGCTGCTGAGGTCTCTGGGAAGCGGTGGGGGAAGGAACTCACCTGCGAATGTGACTCCTTCCCCCGGCATGAGGTGAGGCAGGCTCGGCGGCTCTGGCAGTATCCTTTGTTGTCCTCCATAACATCCGTTCTTCTCCCCCCTACCCCATGGAGCACCCCACCTTTCTCCCTCCCCCCACAGAGCACCCCTCTCTCCCCCCTCCCATCCCTGGCTGCCTACTGAGGAATGAAAGTGAAAGTAACTCACTTCCTTGGCAGGCAGCCAGGATTGGAATGGTCACACAGGACTGGGCTGGGGATAGCCAGATAGCATGTGCAAAAAATCAGGACAGGGGGTTGGGGTAGGGTGAGCAGATGTCCCACTTTTATAGGGACAGTCCCAATTTTGGGGTCTTTTCCTTATATAGGCTCCTGGTGCCTATATAAGACAAAGCCCCAAATATCGGGACTGGCCCTATAAAAGCAGGATATCTGGATCTGGTCACCCTAGCTGGGGAGCGCATCTCTCCCCCAGGTGGAGCTGCACAGGGCAGGATGAGCTGTTGTGGCTCCATGGGTGCCCCGTCCCTGAGATCAGATGCTGTGCTAACTTCACCATGGTCCGTTGGGCTGGCGGTGGTGCCCACTGGCGTGTGATCGGACCTGAGGGTTTGCTGCTGCTGTTGCCACTCTGAACCCCAAGAGGTGGATTTTGGGGTCCTGCAGTTTTCCACCTATCTCCTCTTCTACTGCAGCTGTTGGACCAGCAGGCTGGGGGTTGAGCCAAGCATGAAAGCAGTACTGTGTTGCCATTTAGATTGCCATTTAACAAATTTGTTGGCCAAAAATGCTTGCTAACAATCCTGAATTCAATTTCAATTTTTTTTTTAAATCAGTATCTTAGCAAAAAACAGAAAATTAAGTTGTTGACAATTATTTGTGACAAGTTTGGTATGGGGAAGGGAGTGGGCCAGTTTTCATCAGAGAAACAAAAAATGTTGACTGACTTTCCTATAGCCCTGTTACTGCTAAATAGAGCCCTCCAACAACTGTAATATGCTCATCTCCTTACTAGTGTATAGAGCTTAAACTGCAGCAAGGGAGATTTAGGATGGACATTAGGAAAAAGTTCCTAACTGTCAGGGTAGTTAAACACTGGAATAGCTTGCCTAGGGAAGTTGTGGAATCTCCATCTCTGGAGATATTTAAGAGTAGGTTAGATAAATGTCTTTTAGGGATGGTCTAGACAGTATTTGGTCCTGCCATGAGGGCAGGGGACTGGACTCGATGACCTCTTGAGGTCCCTTCCAGTCCTTAAGTCTATGAGCAGTGGTTCCCAAACTTTAACAGCTCGCGAACCCTTTTCACTAAATTGTGAAATGTCACGAACCCCCACATGAAAATGAATATTTTCAGGGATTTAAGTTTAAATTTCCTCAGTGTGATGGATGCCCCAACTGCCCACCCCGTTCTTCCTGGGGCTCAGGCTGGGGTTCGGGCTGCCGGCTCCCCTGCTGATGGGGGCAGGGCTCAGGCTGCCAGCCCCACTCTTCCTGTTACTCAGGCTGCCATCCCCGCACAGAGCACTGGGGTTCAGGCTGCCGGCTCCCTTGCTGACCGCCAGGACTTGGGCTGCCAGCCCGAGCTGCCCGGCCCCACTCTCCCTGGGGCTTGGGCTACCAGCCCCACGTGGAGCGCTGGAGTTTGGGCTCCCAGCTCCCACACTTACCGGCAGAACTCAGGCTGCAAGCCCAAAGTGCCCAGCCCCGCTCTCCCTGGGGCTTGGGGTGTCTACCCTGAAACCGGGTCCCACTTGCTGTCTCCAATGCCCGGGGTCCTCTGGCCGCCATGAGTGAAATTTTTCTGACAACCCCCCTGTAACGTTCTGCAAACCCTCAGGGGTTTGCAAACCCCAGTTTGGGAACCACTGGTATAGAGCAGGGGTCAGCAACCTATGGCACACACAGGGCCAGCTCCAGGCCCCAGCGCACCAAGCGCGTGCTTGGGGCAGCATGCCGCGGGGGGCGCTCTGCCAGTTGCGGGGAGGGCGGCAGGCGGCTCCAGTGGACCTCCCACAGGCATACCTGCGGCAGGTCCACCGGAGGCGTGGGATCGGCTGACCGTCCACAGAAAAGCCTGCGGCACGTCCACCAGAGCTGTGGGACCGGCTGACCGTCCGCAGAAACGCCTGCGGGAGGTCCACCGGAGCCGCGGGACCAAGTGGCAGAGCACCCCCCGCGGTGTGCCACCGTGCTTGGGGCGGCGAAATGGCTAGAGCTGGCCCTGAGCACACGTGCCACAGGTGGCATGCCAGCTGATTTTTGATGCTCTGGGGTTCCAGCTGCTGCCCCATTGCCAGCCAAGGTCCCAGCCGACGGCCCCACTCAGCACCTGCTGCTGGCCTGGGGAGCCCCAAGGAACCCCAGACTGGCAGCAGGCTAGGCAGGCCGATGGCTGAGACCCCGGCTGAGCCACTCAACCCACTGTCGGCCTGGGGTTCCATTCACTCAGCTGGCAGCAGGCTGAGCGGGACTAAATTCAATGAAAGAGAAAAACAAGAGCAACTAATGACAAAGTGCAAGAACCTAGAGAGCCTCCTGAAGCCCGGTGATAGTTTTGATTTAAATGGACTTGAACTGTACGAAGAATTGAGTACACTGTCATCAGTGTTGCCACATGCAAACTTGTTGAGATATATATATCCTAATGTGTACATTGCCTCTCGTATTCTACTGACAATTTCTGTAACAGTAGCATCAAGAGAACAGAGTTTCTCAAAACTAAAGCTCATTAAAAACTATCTCCGCTCTACAATGAGTCAGGAACGCTTGACTGGTCTTGCTATTCTTGCAATCAAACAAGACATCACTTTGTCTTTGTCATACAATGACATTATTACTGATTTTGCAGCCAAAAAAGCCAGAAAGATTGCTTTTAATTAAAAACAAATCCTTGTTTCAATACCTCTTCATATAAATTTCCAATAAAATGGTGACAAATTAAAAAAATTATATTATTTGCACCATTCTGTCAAATCAGAATTTTTTCTATAGTGCTACTTCTTTAGTGCTAGCCCATCAGCATTACAGTGTGCTTCATTAACTTAAACTGGTTTTAATAACATGCATGTGGCGAGTTTTCCAATACTGTAAGCTTATGTTTGTGTTGCTCAGAGCAAGTCAGGCACAGGGGCACCAGTTTAATAATCCTGCCTAAGGCACCATAAATCCTAAGGATGGCCTGAGTAGCAGCCGTGTTAGTCTGTATCTGCAAAAAGAACAGGAGTACTTGTGGCACCTTAGAGACTAACATATTTGAGCATAAGCTTTCGTGGGCTACAGCCCACTTCTTTGGATGCATGGAATGGAACCTGTATTGAGGAGATATATATACACATACAGAGAGCATGAAAAGGTGGGAGTTGCCCTACAATTAAGTAAGGAAAAAATAAACTTTTGAAGTGATAATCAAAAACAGACTCCAAGGAGAAACTGCTGAGCTGGAATTGATATGCGAACTAGATACAAATCACCTTAGGTTTAAATAGGGACTGGGAATGGCTGAGCCATTACAAACAATGAATCTTTCTCACACTTCTTATCAAACTGTCTGTACTGGGCTATCTTGATTATCACTTCAAAAGGTTTTTTCCCCCTTACTTAATTGGCCTCTTAGAGTTGATTGGGCAACTCTCACCTTTTCATGCTCTCTGTATGCGTATATATATCTCCTCAATACATGTTCCATTCCATGCATCCGATGAAGTGAGCTGTAGCCCACGAAAGCTTATGCTCAAATAAATTTGTTAGTCTCTAAGGTGTCACAAGTACTCCTGTTCTTTTTGCATATACTTAGTGTTTAATTATCTTTGTTCCTATTTTGTTATTATGTTTGTTTGCTAACGATCACAAAAGTCAATAACTCACAATGGGTGATATCCTATCTCCAATGACTCAATGGGAGTCCCTGGGGACCCCACACAAAGCCTCTGTTTAATTTAAGCACCTCTTGTTTCCTGGACAATAGCTCTTAACAGCAACTTGAGTGATTTACTGACCTTGGACAACAAACAAATCAGACACACGTATTCTGAATGCCACTATTTTGAGTAAAGTCATAAACATTCCACATATCATGTTTAGGAATATAAGCGGATTTCTGTTGTCACTATAAGTACTGCATGTGTCTCTTGGGCTACTGTGCCTGAAATAAAGTAGGTCATAATTTTACAGTATGCAATGATAAAGTATTAAAGGATTGAGCCATACCATGAATTCATAAAGAATTTGGTTAAAAAAAAAATTCAGTGTGATTACATGGTTCTACCATCAATGCTGATTGTAGGTACATTTCTGGCCTGCAATGTAGATGATCAAAGCCATCAATATATTGTAACTATTTAGCAACTAAGCAAAAGCTTTTAATGCAAGAGCCAGAATAGCCTGAAACGCCAGAGCAAGGTTATTCATTGTCACTCAACACGGACACCTACACAAGATTGCCATAAATCAGAGTACAATAGGTGACAGTAATTTCATCTGCACAGAAGTACTATATTTCCAAAACGGTATCACAGCAATGACAGCCTAAATCTTCTGGCTGCAGACATCAGCAGCAGAGAGGAAAATGAAGAGGGGAATTAAAGCACAACAGCTGTAGTGCCACAGGCACCTGGCCCTAGGAATATTCTGGGAGAGCAAAGGACACACCCACTCATCTAAATCATTAGCAACAACATATGGTAGGCTGCTGTTTACATTTTCTTATTGTGACTGGATTGTTTTCACCATAGGTATAACGAAATTAAGACAAACCCAGTTTTAGACTTGTACAGATCATCATAAGACACAGAATTCAAAGACATAAGTGATGTATCAGTATTCTTAAAATCCCTACCCCACCCTTACTGTTCCTAAGAGCTCCCTGGAAGCCTGAAACTGATCAAATGTTTTGTCCTTAGCTGTGAACAGGATTGTTACCAGCACTAAAAAAAAATCATATTTGTTTAAATTTTAGTTTTAATATGTATTATCAACATCATGATCTATATATTTACATAGCCCTCTGTAATGGGGTCAGCACCTGCCTCCGATAGTGCCTGCAAACACCGTTCTTTTCATGGGGGGGAGGAGGGAACCCACCTCATGGATGGCCCCCTTTCTCTCCATTAGGTGTGAGCCTGCTTTTGGTTTTTGTTCTTTCCACCTCTTGCCAGCCCTGACTTGCCAGGCCCCACTCGCCCGGGTCTGGCAGTTCTCTTGGCTGGTCTTCAGCAGTTCAGCCCTCCGGCTGAGCCGCTCACGCTGTCTCCCCTTCCGGAGAAAACAGTCCAAGTTCTTTCTCAGCCCTGGTAGCTCTAAGCTTCTACACCAAGGCACTGCCTTTTTCCAACCACCCAGCTGGGGCCCATCTTGGTACCATTCCTGGGCTCAGTCTGCAGCCAGACCAGCAGGACCCATCTCAGTACCCTCACCTGGTCTGGCCAGGTCCTGGGCTCAGCCTGCCCACACTAACCAGCCAGGCACTACCATTGCTACTCTATCCAGCCAGCCAGGCACTTGGGCTTTCGCAGCCTTCCCTGGGCTCGGCTTTGTCTGGTGAGCGCTCCCCGTGGTCCTGCTGCTCTTCATCTAGCCAGCCAGGCATCCAGTCCTTCCTCACTGAGCTCCACACAGCATCTAAATTCTGCTCTGCTGCTTGCCTTTTATCTGGCCCTTCTGGTCCCTTATTGGCTGCTCCAGCAGCCCCTCTGATTGGCTGCTCTTCTGCAGCCACTCTACGTTGCCTGGAGGACTTCTCTCTGCTCTGTTTTGGGGCAGGGTGATATAGGGCCACAAGACCTCCGCACGGGGCCTCCGGACCTAGTCCACCCTGCCACATCTTCATCTAAACAACTTTAGATCCTTAATGGATTTTCTCTTCACAATATCTGTTAATTAGAGGAGTATTATCCCCATTTTAAAGATGAGGCACAGGGTAGATTAAGTCATTTGACCAAGTTCACACAGGAATTCTGTCTATGAGCCAGGAATTAAACACATCTCTTCTGGCACCTAATCCAGTCACTTCTCCATCAGGACACACTGCCTACATCTTTAAACCTTCTGCTAATGGTAGACACAGGAATCCCTTAGTGTTGACTCTACAAGTTGCTATCTATCTGCCATCATTGATCCTTTGGCGAAAGTTGAGCATTTTGCTTCAGTTAGTGGTTCACAAAGCCTCTGCTCCTCATTTGTGCAAATATACTATTCCAACGTATATTGAGCATCATTAGCTATCAAGATGATGGGCACTTTATATATACTTATACTAAATTCTGGAGCAAGTAAATGTGCCTTTGTCCACTGGCAAGTTGTGTGTATTTGCTTCCTGAAAAGCAGTTGTTATGATAAATACATGTATAAGAACTACGCACACTTTGCAAACAAAATACAAGAAAAAAACAGGTAATGTGGGACAGATTTTGGCTCTACAGGCCATGAGGAATGCCCCATTAGCAGTTTCATACATCGCCTTTATAACTATTAGAATTGTTTAAAGGACACTGTAAATTTACACATCACATTACAAGCTTAGGCCCAAATCCTGCACACCTTACTCTTGTGAGCAGTCCCATCAGCCTCAATGAAATTACTTCCATGCATGATGCAAACAAGACTGAGTTAATGGAATCATGGGGTTCCCAGGGACCGCAAGGTTCATCTAGTCTAGCCCTCTGCCAAGATGCAGGATTTGTCATGTCTTGTAAAGACCTCTATAGAGAAAGACCCCCCGAATCAATGGGACTCCTCACAAATACAAGAGGCTGTCTGCATGGTGCTCCTGGGACAATCAGGGTCTAAGAGACTGATCCCGTAAACTAAAACACTGAGTAGCCCACCAAGAAGTTGCAACTCATGTAATTTAGGTTGTGCAGGACTGGTCTTGGAGTAAGACCAGACAAACACAGGAAGGATGCTAGACAACTGTTCAACTAAAGGAAGGACGAGGGAAGGGACTTATTGATGAGAGAAGACAATATACTGTGGGAATAATTGCTTGGAAATAACGTGGACAGCATGGCATGTACACAGAGAAAGAGACTGAAATATATTCCCCTCTATTCAGCATTGGTGAGGCTGCACCTGGAGTACTGCAGCCAGTTTTGGTCCCCTCACTACAGAAGGGACATGGGCAAATTGGTGAGAGTCCAGCAGAGGGCAACAAAAATGATTAGGGGGCTGAGGCACATGACTTACGAGGAGAGGCTGAGTGAACTGGGGTTATTTAGTCTGCAGAAGGGAAGAGTGAGGGGGTATTTGATAGTAGTCTTCAACTACCTGAAGCGGTGTTCCAAAGAGGATGTTCTCAGTGGTGGCAGATGTTTGAACAAGAAGCAATGGTGTAAAGTTGCAGTAGGGGAGGTTTAGGTTGAATATTAGGAAACACTATTTCACTAGGAAGGTGGTGAAGCACTGGAATGGGTTACCTAGGGAGGTGTTGGAATTTCCATCCTTAGAGGTTTTTAAGGCCTGGCATGACAAAGCCCTGGCTGAGATGATTTAGTTGGTGTTGATCCTGCTTTGAGCAGGGGATTGGACTAGCTGACCCCCTGAGGTCTCTTCCAACCCTAATATTCTATAAGTATATGCTTCAACCACACAGTCAAAACAATGGATTAAATATTCACACTCCTCTAGCATTTAACCTGTTTTTTACCTATCCAGAGGCAATATGAACAAACATCATCCCCATCACAAGATTTTTAGGCTGGAAATATTAGATATTATCATAATAATGACTCAGCGCAACATCTCATAAGAAATGACACAAGAGTTAGTGGCATGACTGTGCAGTTAACCTTTGTCACCTCTGTATTTAGCTGATTGAGTATATTCCTTAACAAGGCACTTTGATTTATGTAGGAGTCATTTGCCTTCATAATAAATTTATTAAATGATCTTTTTTTTTCTTTCAGATTTGTCATGTGAAAGGTAGTAATTGGTGTTTAAACCTGCACTGGCATGTCATGAAATGAGCTCAAACGATGTTCCATGTTCTTTGCTCTCCTTATCATAAGGAAGCTCAGCTGTCAGCACTAACAGAGAGAGCAAGGATGAAGAGGGAAGGAGAGAAAGTTGCTAAGGATCTGGAAAGATACTTGAGCAAAGAAGCTAAATAGTGACGTTTATAGGAAGTGGATAACATACGTCTTTCACTCTCTTGATGAGGAGAAGTGTAATGTAAACTGCATAGCGCTATTATACATTGTCAGGTTAAACTGTGCAGTTATTTTAGCGCTATTATTTCCTTACTGTGTGTTAGTCATTATCACCTACTTCAGTAATTTTTAACATACTTTTACCTTTTAACAACACTCTCAGCCTGCATGTATGTTTTGAGGGTGATGAAGCTGAAAAAAGATTTTAACTACTAAAAGGTTTGTGACTTAGAACTGTAATGAATAGTCAACCCACCATGTTTTATACCCTATTAGTGGACATAATGCAAAACCCTAGATGTCAACATCCACATGGTTTGGAGAATTCAACATCTGAACCTAGATGTGAATTTTGCAATTGGTGTATATTCATAAAGGCCTTCCTACTTCCAAACACCCAGAACTGACAGCTCTGGGGTACTGGAAATCTAGATCCAAACATTGTGTCTTGAGCCCATCTCCAACTATTACAGACAGATGAGTTGAGAAACAATTGCAACAATCTATATTGAAAAGCAAATCCCTTCTGCCATTTTAATCAATCATTATACCTTTATCTCGTAGAAGTCAGTTCCCAGTGCTGTAATTTTACTTTTCCCATTTTTTTGTTGTTGCTATAAGCTATTGTTGGTTGGTGTCAACACTAAAAACAAACAGAGACTCCAAAATAAGGCACAAATTATAGAAAATAGTGTGGATTATTTTCTGCAGTCTTTGAGGCTGCAAAATTCTCACAAAAACCAGCGGGAAGTCTGCTTCATAAAGGTTTTCAGAATCTGGACCTATGGTGTTGGGGAAAAAAAGTTATTCTGAAAAAAAAATTGTCTTAATGAGTTGGCTCCCCCACTTTTAAGCCCAGACCTAATTTGTTTAACAAACTACCAATATAGTTTTATCTCATAGACTCATAGACTCTAGGACTGGAAGGGACCTCGAGAGGTCATCGAGTCCAGTCCCCTGCTCTCATTTCATTCCTGTTCTATAAGCACAATTTTGCATTAGTTGGTTGGTTGGTTTTTATTCTAACTTAAACAATTTGGGTGGAATAATATTTAGAGTTTAATTACCTATATAAAATTTGCTAGGCTAAATGAATATGTTAGAAAATAAAAATGTATTGGAAATGTATTTAACCTGAAAAGATTGCCTTACTTGTGCAATAAATTGTAAATCTTCTGCTTAACTAAAAATACTTGAAATACTAAGATAAGGAAACCCTGAAATATGTTGCGATATAAAATTTACAACTGATCTTAACAAATCATGATAACCTGCACCATAACTTTCTGTAATTTATGTATATATATTTGTAAGCATCTCATTTGCATCTTGATTAGATCAATGATCACATAAAGCAGCATTCAGGTCTTGTTAGACTCTGAAATGACTGAAAGGTAACACGATCAGGAAGTTGTTACATTCTAAAACAAAGATCACCAGATGTTAATGAGTTTTTGTTTTAACTGAGTGTTTAAGACTTCAGTTTTTGTGCGGGCAACTGCAGCACTTGATGCTGTATTACATCAGATCTTAATTAAGATAATAGTCTGATTTTCAGAAGTACTCAGCACCTCCGTTCTCATCAACCTCCGTTGAAGACATGGGTCTTTAATGAATGGATCATTAATATGGGCTTTTCTAAATAAGTGCCTCAGCAGCAAAATCTAATGACAGAGGAGACGAAGCAGGCAAAACTGGCATGTAATGGTGCACTCAGTGGAAAACTTATTGCAGTAGGTAAAGACCACGAACAAATCTGTTTCCACAGATGGTACTCAGTGCCCTGCCTGCTTTGAGGAATCTTCATTCTCCTTTGGTTACTCCAAAGCTCAAACTTTAAAATGCGTTTCCTGCTCTCAGATTCCTGCATGTCTATGAACAGCTGTGATCAGGAAGCACACACTGGATACTGAAATGCAAACTATGATTAATATCACAACTATTTATCAGGTGCCCATCACCAGAGGATCTAGATGAAATTTTACACCAGCTAAAGAAGAAAAATTGCATCACAAGCATTAGAAGCCAATACTTTATGACCTTCTACAGCAGCTGAGCAGTCTCCTTGAAGGGGTCCAAGATGATGAATAGCACCCAGCAGATTAAATGTCTGCAGAGACCAGTGGCTACCATTATTTGAAAGGCTGGAAGAAGAGATGCATTCTACATCTCACTCTGGATGTGGTAAGGCTGCGATTCTGCTATATTTCCAGCAGGATGGAAGTCTGGAGGCAAGTCTCTTTTGCCATGAAGGCCCTGATCCAAAAGCAAATGAAATAAATGAGCATGGAAAGCTCTCCAGGTAACTTTAGAAGTCCCAGGCCCCCTACTTTCATTTTCTTGAGTGGAAGAAAATTATAAACATAATAGTTTGTCTTTCCAAAGACAAAGAACAGACAGCCACTAAGTAATCCTATCCCACACTTCCATACATTAGGTGGAGAAGCATTATTAATCACACTTTGCAGAGTGGAGAGAAACAAATAAATGTTGTATTCTATTCTGTGTAGGTTCTCATACATCACCATAGTACCTGAGTGCCTTCCAGTAGTGCTTAAAACACATCTGTCACATGTTGTTCATTCTCTCATCCTCTCTTGGGGGAGGAGTGTGTGGCCAAGTCTACACTGGGGGCGGAAGGGGGGGAAATTGATCTAAGATACACAATTAAGATATGAAAATAGCGTAGTTGAAGTCAATATATCTTAGATCGAATTAAAATTACTTACTTCACGTCCCTGCGGCATGCCATGGCTCCCCCATCAACTTTGCTTCCGTCTCTCACCGGGCTGGAGTTCAGCAGTTGATGGGAGAGCGATCGGGGATCGATTTATCGTGTCTACTCTACACGCGATAAATCGATCCCTGATTGATCGATCGCTACCAGTCGATACGGCGGGTAGTGTAGATGTACCCTGTGCAGTGGAATGTCTTGTTTTTATAGGGGTTTTTATATATGAAGTACATTGTGATGTATTTCTGATATAAGAGGCAAGGTCAAAGAAATAGACCTAAATGCCAGCAGCCACATCTTAAGTCACCAGCAGAGTCTAGAACACTGGCTCCCACCTCTACAGCCCGTCAGTTCCCTAGACCATGCTACTTACTCTTTGTTCCAGATTGTACTATTCCTTAGTGGATACATGCATAGGAAACTGCTGACATTGGAGGGGAAAGATAGTATTTTACTGGCAGGTCTAACTGTAACTCAGAAACTGCACATTTTCCATTTCATGTCAAACTTTCTAGCCATTAGGATTTATTTAATATATTTGTAATTTGCTGGCCTAGTGGATGAGGCATTGGACTGGGATTCAGGTGATCTGGTTTCAATTCCTGGCTCTGCCACAGAGTTCCTCTGTGACTTCGGGTGAGACACAATTTCTCAGGGCCTTAGCTCCATATCTGCACAATGGAAAGAACAATAACACTTCCTCTTCTCCTGTACTTTGCCTATCTTGCCTATTTAGATTGGAAGCTCTTTCTTTCATTGTTTGTATGGCATCCAGCACAATCTTTGGTAGACCCTCTGGGAACTAATGTAAAATGAATTAATAATAATGTCATCAAAATGCACCTCTACCCTGATATAAGGCTGTCCCCGGGAGCCAAAAAATCTTACCACATTATAGATGAAACTGTGTTATATTGCACTTGCTTTGACCCGCCAGAGTGTGCAGCCCCGCCTCCCTGGGAAGCTGTTTTACCACATTATAAATTTGTGTTATATCGGGTAGCGTTAAATCGGGGTAGAGGTGTATGTTAATAAAATAATGTATTTATTTTCAGCACCATTTCAGCTGATAGCTAATTATTAGAGCTGGTTGAAATTTTCCAAATTTTTAATTTTTCAGTGAAAATAATATTTTTATGCAAGTTTTCATGGAAAATTAATCCCAGCTGACAGTCCGCAACACAGCTGATTAAAAAATTGTGACATTTTGACAAAAAAGATTTGTTCTTTTTTTTTTTTTAAATATGCTCCCATTTTTCTACCAGGAGTACTAATTTTATGTTGAGACTAGATAAGCATCCCCTAAGGCCAATGGCTCACCAGTTTCAATTCTATTCTATTCTATACAGGTTTTTATACCCACCTCATGACCATAGTATTTGAGTGCCTTCCAGTGGTGTACTAAGCAACTGTCACATGTAGTTCATTCTCTCTCATCTTCATCACTCCTTCTCCAGGAGTGGAAGGGAGGGAAACAGTTTGTGAAATGTGGCGTTTTGTTTTGGTAGGGTTTATTTTGAAATGTACATGTTGGTCTGTATTTATGTTAGAGAAGGCAGGTTGAAAAAGTGCACCTTGCACTTGGAATGAAAGCTGGTGAGGTTGGGAATGGTCCTTGGTTCGCGTGCAGTTCATTTCACATTCTCGACTGCCCCCCAAGAAAGTTGTTCCTCCACATATAAGATTTACCCTTATGGTAGAAAGCTCCAGTGTGCCTGAGGAGTGGCGTTGTTAAGCACAGTCTTCATCCTGGAGCTTTAGGGTGTCTTTTAGCTATGCTGGACTCAGGCCATTGAGCGCCTTGAAGATAAAGACCAAGACCTTTAACTTGACTCAATTATGTACTGGAAACCGGAGAGCAGAGCATATGTTTGATGTGCTTGCAGTAGCCAGCGTTGCTTAAGACGCGTGCTGCATTTGTCACATTGTGCACTGCTTCCCACAGAACCGAGCTATTAGAAAACTGCATAAAATGTTCAACAGATGTGTACTGAGCTAATCTGTTCAAGAGAACTGGCCTGGTAGGCAGGGGGGGTGGAGGGGAATACCTAGACCTCTACTTACAGAGGTGCTTGGAGGGAGAGCAAAATAGTCAAAATCTGGCCAGTCGATCTAAGAAGACAGTTTTGTTCAAAGTCAGAAGCTTTTTTCTGATAAAACCTCTTAAATCAACATATAGCTTAATCTCAAATTCTTTTTCTTATTGTAGTTTAGATATAGTGTAAGAAGACAGACACTGGCAGAGATTTACAATATTTAATCTCCAGCACACTATTTATCCAGCATTCATAATTATGTGTGTGTGTGTATATATATATATATATATAAACAGATGTTACATGACTACTGGCTGCTTTGTAAATTCTTAGGACAAATTTTACCCATCAGGAATTTGTTTCTCTGAAGCTCTGCCATCTGCTTAGCCACAGTCGCTATACCCATAATTCCTTCTACGCTCGTTTCAAAATAAAAGGTTTTTTTAAAAAAATCAATACCTCTAACAAGCTGCAATTTAATTAAGAGGATGACAGGTACAGATGAAAGGTAGGAGTTTATTTCTTATCATAATGGTGTTTCTGCCTAGGCTACTGAGCTGCTGTTATTACTGATACCCACACATCCTCTCCTACAAAACTATCTACATAATGAGGACTACGGTCAGCAACATGATACACATTAGCACCTGAGCAAAGGGGAGGAAATGTCACTTTGAGCCACAAGACAGTGAACTGATGGCACAGGAATTCACACCACAAAATTCCCCTTTTTGGCACGCCCCTCCCACACTTGACAGCAGTAGTTCCTTGTTATACCTTGGCCACGGTAGGAGAGACAGGGGAGAATTAAAACATGTGGAGAGAGCTATGTGTAACCCACTGGTGAGTGTATATTACAGTTTTTTCTCTGAGCTGATCTACGGAGGATATGAACGGTTACAGTTCCCAACTACAGAGCTTTAGCTCATCCTTCTAGTCTAAGTCCCTGGTTCAATTCCCGATGCGTCAGCCAAGATGAGGTCTGTCACATAAGTGGTGATTCATCCAGGATTCAAATTGCTGCCTTATGAAATATACGCAAGAGACCAAACAGCCAATGTCAGTCAGGTTTATCAATACGATATAGGAAAAAGGTTCTATATGATACCAGTCTCCTAAGAGCAGTCCTGAGCAGCAATGTTACATTCATCTTACGTAGAAGCCGTGCTCCCCAAAGTTAAATCCCTAAAATCATCTGTTTATACCCTACTTGTTTACCAGTAAAAGGTATGATATACATCACCTGAAACTGGATTCAATTAATCAGCTTTTTACCTGGTTTGTTTCTGACACCGTGGTGTATACCTGTATCTTTTGTTCTGAACCCACGCATTCCAGGTCACAATGAAGCCTTATCTTTGTTCTGGCTACATGCACAGCAGGTACTATGAGGCGTGAAGACACCTCCAACACCTGTACCAGCATAAATAGGTATGTGAAGGTAATTCCCCATCCATTGCTACAAGGAAACAAATACATATCCTGATACTGACAGCTTTCCTATCTACATAACATCAGCTAATGCAAAGTGTTTGGGGATTCTTAGCGTAAGATTATAATCAAGGTACAGGCCAATTTGGGCTATATAACTGCTAAATTAATGCTTAATAATGTGTATACTTAAATGCTTGGATTACATATTGTGGGTAGTATTGTCAGCATAATACATATGTATGCTAGCCAGCGTATATAAGTCAACAGCATCTATAAAGGCACAAACAATTATGCATGAATGTTTTATTTAACCACTGTGTATGTATCCTGAGCTCTAGCCAGTATGCTTTATAAATCTCTAGAACTAAATAAACGATGTTACCAAATGACTTTCTATGCAGAAGTATTTATAAAACCCTAGCTGTGGTTTAAAATGTGCATATATACAAAAATCTCTAAATATGATACTTTATAACTCAATGTTTAAAGACACACACACAAAAATCTATAAGTGAGATAGCAACTACATACTCCACATACACCTTCAGCTACACCCTGTGATGCTGGCAAACCAAGTGCCAGCTCATGCCAAGGTCCTCATGTCTCACTTGAGTACTATCAAATACATAGATGGAATCAGTCTGGTGCACCTGGGTGTTAATATTGTTAAAATAGGTATTAGAGTTATAAAAATGTTTTTAGCGTTTAGACTTTATTGAATGCTTGTAAGTTGCTGCATGTATTAATCTCATTTATAACATCTGTATCCCATATTGTAAGGTAATATTTGATCATCTGCATTGTAAGCCTCTAATTGAGTAAATCACCAGACGAGAGAGAGAGAGACTAATTAGTATGAAATGTTGGCCTCCAACAGAAGGTAGTATGGTTTCAGAGGGGTAGTCGTGTTAGTCTGTATCAGCAAAAACCAGGAGGAGTCCCTGTGGCACCTTAGAGACTAACAAATTTATTATGCCCAAATAAATGTGTTCATCTCTACAGTGCCACAAGGACTCGTATTTTTTAGAAGGTTATGTCCTGCCCCACAAGGAAAACAAATCAATACCAGAGCCAGATAAACTATTGTGGAACATCAAAGTGAACAAAAAACTGATCGTTGATTGCTCTTCCTCTGCCCTCAAACAATGAGGAGACATGCAAGTGAATTCCTTCCATCAGCTGAATATTCAATTAGAAGCAGAAGGGGGGAAGGGATAAAAAAAACCCTAACAAGGTGGAACTACATCAGGGGTTGGCAAACTTTTTGGCCCGAGGGCCACATCGAGGTATGGAAATTGCATGGCGGGCTATGAATGTTCACGAAATTGGGGAGTGGGGTGCAGGAGCAAGTGAGGGCTCTGGCTCGGAGTGTGGGCTCTGGCTGGGGATATGGGCTCTGGGGTGGGGCTGGGGATGAGGAATTGGGGATACAGGAAAGTGCTCCAGGATGGGACCAAGGGGTTTGGAGGACGGGGGAGTGATCAGGGCTGGGCAGGGGGTTGGGGCACGGGAGGGGGTCAGGGGTGCAGCACTTACCTCAAGCAGATCCTAGAAGTAGTGTTATGTCCCCACCTCTGGCTCCTACGCGGAGGTGTGGCCAGGGAGCTCTGCATGATGCCCTGTCCACAGGTGCTGCCCCGCGGCTTCCATTGGCCGTGGTTCCCAGCCAATAGGAGCTGCGGGCGCCGTGCTTGGGGTGAGGGCACAGTGTGGAGTCCCCTGGCTGCCCCTACATGTAAGAGCCAGAGGGGGGAAATGCTGCTGTTTCCAGGAGCTGCATGGAGTGGCCCGACCCCGCTCCCCAGTAGGAGCTCGAGGGCTGAATTAAAACATCTGGAGGACCGGGTGCAGCCCTCGGTCTGTAGTTTGCCCACCCCTGAACTACATCCTTGTGCTGCTTGGACTCTGAGGGGCAAGAATTACTGAGCATAAGCAAAAAAATCCCCAGTGCTTAGCGTGAGGTAGCCCTAAAGGGCATATCGAGCTTGCTTATTATGGAAGCTTCTATTACTTTTTGAAAGTTAAGGTTGGAACTCATTTGTTTACTTGCTTTAACCTTGTAATTAACTCTCGTTTCCTTTTCCTATATAATCAATCTTTAGACAGTTTATTATAAAATTGGCTACAAACATCTTTGGTATGAGAACTCAAGTGCAATTGATCTGAGATAAGTGACTAGTTCTTTGGGAGTGGGAGTAACCTGAATATTGTGGTGACCGTTGGTGTAAGGGACCATCTGTCACAAAGGTATGCTTACCTGGGTGGCAAGACAAATCAGAATACCCCAGGGGACCATCTATGTCCTGGGGCTGTTATAGTGTCTGAGGAGTTTAGACTTTGATAATTGGTTGGTGAAATCTTAGTATAGAGCTCACAGCCATTCTGGGGTTTGTGCCCTGTTTCCTAACAGTCTGCCCTGAGGTTGGTACACTGAACTCCCAAGTGTCAATGCTCAATTTAAAAGTTATAATAGGTATTTTATATTTCAGTCAAGACACGATAGACCTATTCTCCACGTGGTGTAAATCAGGAGTAAGTGTAGTTCCATTGACTTCAGTGAAGCTATGCTGATTTACACCAGCTGACTACTTGGCCTAGGGTATTTATCAGAGAAATAAAGAGGCCAAAGTGGCCAAAGTTCCTTAAAATAAGGCATGCCACTGAGTGAAATAAAACACTAGATGCTACTTGTACATACATTTCTCTTTCTTCTTTTCCATATACCATATGCACACACACATTTCTCTTGACTATGGATTCTCTTTTCATCTTATGAAGTTGAGCAGCAAAATCCCAAAGTTACATTAAAGCACAGTCGCCAAATCTAAACAACAATTATGACCCCTAATTCTGCATTTATTTCCATCCTTTCTGTCTTTCCTTCTAAGGCCCTGTTTCTCCAACTGGCTCTGCAGAGAGTCCATTAACTTCAGTGTACCTCTGAGAGGGTGCAAGGGTCTGTTCACGCAAACCACTTGTAGGATGGGGGCCCAAATTCAGAACACACCTCCTGCTTGGATCCTGGAACAATTTCCCCCTTATAGCCCCTTTCTCAACCTCTGTGCAGACCTGACCCAGAGTGAGCAGAGCCAGTTCAGCATCAACAAAATTCTTCTCAGTACAGTAACACCCATTAAGGGAAGTGAACACAAACACAATATACGATATTTATGGATATACTGCAATCTGGTAAATTACTGAAGGTATTATTTATATAGAACCTTTTGTTCTAGAAAGATCCCTAACTGTCATTTTCCTTGCTGTGCACTGCAATACAATCTAGCTTGTTTCATAGCCAGAAGTGCCTCTCTATCCTTTCGTCTTCCTTTCCTCAGCAGCTCAACTATTTTTTTGAGACACACAGGGTAAGTGTCAACAGGTGTGATGGAGCGTAAAAAGGTATGTGTGCCTGTGTTTCCATAAAAGACTGCATGAGCATGATGTATGGGCAGAGAAGGCATAATTCCTAGCCGAAAACACTGGAACATCTGTCTGCCTTCAGTTTGTTCACCTATAGTAAAGGCTACATATCACCACTAATCCAGCTGTGCAAAGCATTAACATTTAAAAATAAAACATTAGCTTTCGAGGCTACACAAGACAAGATTTTTACTTCTTTGAATTAAGCAGAATGATGCATGTTTGAAATATAAAAAGGAAAAAAAAATTCCTCCCACTCTTTGACCTTGCAGAGGAGATCTTTGCAGATCAGATCAATTATAACATGGCTGAGTTTCATATGAATAGACCAGCATTGCTCAGAAACCTGTTCCACACGATAGCTACAATTGCTGTGGCAATATCAAGCCACTGATTTTCTTAAACCAGACTTCCCATTAATTTCATCAAGGAAGTGACCTAAAAGTAAAGTCGAAAGACCATTGTCACCAGAGCTGGGCAAAATTTTTTGGACAAATAGTTTATTCACAAAAAAAATGCAGTGTCAGGTCAACAAACTATTCAGGACATGAATTCACTAAATTGTTTCAGCCAAACAAATGTTTCAGATTCATAAAACCAGAGGAGGAGGGAATATGGAGCAGGAATTAATTGGAGCAGGAATTGGAACCAAGGTATCCCCCCCTGCCAGCTGAGTGTCCTGACCACCACAGAATCATTCTCATTGACTTTGTCTGTTTCAATTAATATGTAATTGTTTATGCAAAGTGGAACAGCTTCAAAAGGAGAGATTGAGGGTGATCCACTGTAGAATACCTTACTGCCCAGTAGATGGGCACTCGCCTGCATCATGGGAAACTCACCTACAAGTGCCTCCTCTGATCCAGGAAGAGTGGGGATTTGAACTCTTGCCTCCCTCTCTCTAACCATGAGGCTTTTGGGTGGTAGGGGACTTCCTCCACGTTTGTGAAAAGTGTTTCCAAATTTCCTTTACTTTTAATAATAAATAAAATGCAATAATCAACCACTAAAATGCTCAAAATCAAAATGAAATGTTTTGTATGACTCAAATCCATTTTTGTTTGTGTTTTGCTGAAAAAATAAAATTGTTTTGGGTCAATCAAACCAATTTTTTTTCTGGTTTATTCAGCAAGCCAACCAACCAGTAATTCACACAGCTGTAATTGTCACACACACACACTTACAATCGCCTACAGTACCAAAGACAACAATTTTTCACATATTCCTCCAATATTTTCCTGTAGGTACCAAAACAACCCACATCCAATGCTTTCTGTTCTCAAGAACTATCACAAGTTTAGGTGGGATTTTCAAAAACACTCAGTGTTAGCCAGTGGTAAAACTCTCACTTGAATTCAATAAAAGCAGAGCTAGGTCAATGCTGAGAACTCGTGGAAATCTCACCTTTGTGTTTGTTATCCTATCGCGACGCTGGCCCAAGCCCAGAGATCAGTTCTGCTAGTAGTTTATTCTTTCCCTGGCAGGAGGAAAGCCGAGAAGAGGTGTTTCTGGAGACACTAGCTCCAGGCATTCTGCTGCTAATTAATGGACAAAGCTATGGTGCTATAATAACTTCCTACTATTTTCAGCGCTGGCACTGTAATGCCTTTAAACAATCTTTCTGGCTAATTCCAACAGTCTCAGTTCCATTGTCCCTTCAAATTCAAGCCTCACTTCAGTTAAATAAAATGTGCCACTAGTGTAGCTCAGCAGTGAGTATGTGAGAAACAGACAGACAATTGCATTTCCTTACTGTTGAAGCTACAATGTGTGGGAAGAAAAAAAAATGAATAAAATAGTCACATTCCCCCAGATGCCTTTTGAAGACAAGAGATAGATGAGGGGAAACAGTTTATGAGGGCTAGTACAAAAGAATCATGCTGGGCTGTTTTTATTTTATTTTTTTAACATATGACTGTGTTCACATGTTTCAGCACTTCTTATTGGTTTCATAAAATACCTGGTATGATCCAAAGCCCTCAGACCAAATTCCCCTGAGCTTTGAGTGTCCAAAATCCAGACTCAGACTTCTAGGTTTGGCCTCTTCTCTAAAATATATCTGCTTTCTCCTGTTGATTCCCAAATGATGAATTGATTGTAAATTGAATTCAGCTATCCAGTTCATGTCCCTCAAAAACTATTCATCTGGAAGCTGTATAACCATTCCTCTACTCCCTCTGTCCCAGTGAACTCGCCCATTTAATTGGTAATATGAAATTATTTGTTATGTGTGTGGCGCCCTAGTGTCCACATCCAGCGTTGTAGGTGCTGGAGTTGGAAACCATGTATTTGTGGTGTTGTTACTACTTCAAGTCAGGGGGTGCAGCAGCAACCCTAGTCCCAGCACCTATGTCCACATCCTTAATTCCAGCAAGGCATCACTTTCCTTCCCACCATCCACTGGTAAAAGCTGGAAATCGAGACCTATATGGGAGAGAAGTAGTTCTATAATTTCTTCATTCTCTGGACCTCTTTCTAAGGAAAAGCTGCCTTCTTGAACCATCTGTTCATCCAGTTCTCCTCTGTGTGGTTCTCAGAATGCTTCATTTGGAAGATCAGCAGCCCATGGACCACTGATGTGCAATAGACACAACTAGTTTGAGAACCTCTGTGATATGTATTGAAAAGCTTTCTAGGCTGAAAAATGGATGGAAATACAAGCAGTGGGATTTCTTTATAGCCGTTTCTAAAAATTCTGAAGTTGAAGATGTCTTGGGAGCAAGCACGTCCCTAGCAGCATGAAAAATGTTAACACAGATGTTGCACAAACACAGAGCTCTTCAATGGCCACAGTTATTCACTCCAGATGTCCCACTTTCTAGCTGCAAGGTTAGGGTAGTAATAACCTAGCTATTCTTTTCACAGGCAGCATTTCTGTGAGAAATAAAAGCTCAGTGAAAACCTCCACTCACTGTACAAGAGTGGTAAAAAAAAGGCAAACAAAAGTGAAGATGTACAAAGAATGGGATAGAAAATAACAGTGAAAAGTAGTACAATGCCATTATATAAGTCCACCTCACCCAGAATACGTGGTTCAGTTCTTGTCACTCTTTCTCAAAAAAATGTACCAGAAATAAAAGGGGTTCAGGGATAAGCAACCAAAATTATTACAGGCAAAGAAAGATATGTGGGGAAAGACTGAATAGACTGTTCAGTTTAGAGAGGAGACAAATAAGAGGGGACAGGACCAAGGTATACATGAAAATGAATGGTCTAGAGAAAGTAAATTGAGTTCTCCAATCCACCCTCCTTCCACACAAAAACTAGAGAAAGACAATGAGATTGAAAGGCAACAAATTTAAAACTGATAATAGGAAATGCTTTTTAACAGAATAAAACAAAAAACCCAAACCCTCACAACATTAACCTGTGGAACTCATTGACATTTGATATGACTCAAGAGTTTAGCAGAATTCAATAAAGGATAGACATCTATGTTGGATAGTGAGAACATCACAGTTACATTTGATAAGATTTATTTTTATTTTTATTTTTTAAAGAGAGATATAAACTCTCATGCTACAGGGGATAAAACAACCAGTAACAGACAAGGGTTAAAAATAAATTTCCTCTGTTGGAAGGTTATTCCACCACTGTTCACTACAGAGTTTCCTGCAACCTTCTTTGAAGCACCTGGTACTGGCCACCATCAGAGTAGGGTGACCAGATGTCCCAATTTTACAGGGACAGTCGCGATTTTTGAATCTTTTTCTTATATAGGCTCCTATTACCCCCCATCCTCTGTCCCGATTTTTCACATTTGCTGTCTGGGCACCCTACGTCAGAGACAGGCTACTGGACTAAATGGACTACAGATCTGATTCAATCTGGCAATTCCTATCTGACTATATAAAAACATACTAATGTCCTCTATTTCTGTGTTGTGTCCCAATTAAGTTGTTAATTCCTCAGGAATTGGAATACCTCAGTTAATACCTCACTTATTTGTTCAGCAAAGCACTGAGCTCTTCTGTGGCACTGCATAAAGTAGTAAATTAACTGCAGTAAGTCATATGCTTTCCCATTGTCATTAGATCGTCCATGTCTGGATTTCTGGGTTTGAGAGAATTCTAGCCACGGAAGAATCAAGTTGCTAGCCCATAAGTTGCCAGTAATATCTTTGATCTTAGGATGAACTCCTTAGAGAAAAACACAGCTTTTGTGGTAGATTTCTCCATTTTAGGCACAGGCCTCAGCAAGGGATGGTGTATATGCTTCACAACCCTACGAGAAGCCTCAGCAGGCATTTGGTCTCAGAGATACCAATGGGAACACTTGTGGAGTACAGTACTAATCAGCATCAGGGAGAGTGGCAGAATCTGACTCCAAATAATTCACCAGCAACACAACTTTACACAGGAAGAATCTGTAAAGTGGCAAAACTCCATCTTTTTCCCATTTCTACATCTACAAGCAAAGTTGAGAGTCAGCAGTGAACAGGGAAGAAGAGATTAAGGATCTCAAGATATTCTCTCAGTTTTGGTGCATTAATAAAAAAAAAAGAACGAAATTCTGTGACATTCCCACATCAACTGTACAATGCTCCTCTGTGAATCAAACTATCTAGTTTTATTCCAGACATTCTCCCCTTTAGCAAGCAATTCAAGGCCGTACATTCCAAGACCTGATACAAATTCGAAAACAAGACTGAGAGTCGGTTTCATTTTATTGTTTGAAGAAGTTAAATGGGGTGAACAGTAGAGCCTCACAGTAGGAAACAATAGACTTCACTGCCTTGAAACTAATTTGTCAGATATCTACCAGCATTACCTTCAGTGGGAATTGGAGTGCTACAGCACGCAAGTAAGAGACGTTTTTAAATACAGAAAACTGCATTAACATATAATTAATGGTAGGAGTTAAACACGCAACATCATACAAAATTAGAGGAACACATTCCCAATGGGGGGGCTTTAGGACACTATTTATGGCTTGCTTAGCTCATTGCCACTGTGCTTCGGTCTTATAGCCCTCAGGACATGTAAAATCATTAACCACTTTTGAGCCTCTTTTGACCATTGCATCTTACTCTGTAAACTCCCTTTATTCTGCGAGGTTAACAGCATTATTGCTATAATTGAAATCAAGGCTAATGGAGAGCTCTTAAAAAGGAAGAACCACACAGGAGGCTGCTATGATGTAAAATTCCCCAAGCTAAGTTTGGTCTCATTTATTAAAACACCTGCCTAGAGCACACCCGAGGGAAAGGTACCGATATCTCTTCACGCCATCTATATACATGACCTCTAGTGGTCCTCTGTCACAGCTTCCATCATTTACAGCTCCAGAGAGACTGTACAGCAGTCTATGACCTCCAACTCCCTGTATGGTCCTAGGGGAAGACTCCAAATAGGAACCTCTGGGAAGCAGTCTCCTTTCCAAGGGTGACTCCTAGATGTATTTTGCTGCTCCATGAGAATTTGATGTAGTTCACCCTGTCTACAATTGCCAGAAAACTATGTCAGCCCCTTGCTAGCAAAAATGAGCCCTAAACACTTATAACAGGCTAATGTGAGTGTGGAGCACTGCCTCTGCTGGGTATAATCAGAACTGCTCACTTGTGTGTCATAGGCTCTGTAGTGCTATCAACTACAGGAGAGTCTTCTTTTGTACAAATAATAGGAACTTGTGCTTTTAAAGCAGACAGATCTGAGTTCTATCCTTACAGTTACCAGAGAGTTCTGAAAGGGCCCTGTATGCAGCATTGTGAAGTGCTAGATGGGCACAGACTGGGTACAGGCTGTTTCTGCTGACATAGCTGGAACTTAACAGGGTCCATAAGGCAGATCTCTTAGAGACTGCAGGAAACCTGCAGATCTGGGAGACTGCACTGCAATCACCAGCTGTGACTTCTAGCAGCAGATGTTAACTTTCACTCATAAATTCTGGTGGCTTCTTGGATCCTCATAGGACTTGGATTTTTTTAGGCCCAAGGGATACTATACTGAGTGCATACATTTGTTTTCAAGTCAGCAGGACTCTGCAAATTAAATCTAAAATGGTACAACAGCACTAAAAATCTGAGTCCTCGGTTTCCTCAGATGCTCTGATCTGCTGGCTAAATTACTTGCGCAATCTAGGACACTCTTGTGGCTATAATTTTCTCTCCTCGCTTCTTCTATGCAGTGTGCAACTGCAGTCCTCATTAGGCGTCTCTCTGTCATTCTTAAAAGCACTCTCAGCTTCCATGTTCTACTCCAGTTCTTTCCCAGCTTTCCTCTTCCACACCTATTAGCTCTCAGCTTCCTCTTTCATGCTCTGCTACCTGGGAAACCTCAGATACAGTGGGATTTTATTTTAAAGCTAAAAAAAGATAATCTGCCCAGTAAGACTCCATAAGCTGCCTTGAAATGAAACCTCAGCTCTTCAGATCATTCCCATCCTCTGTTTGCTCCCTCACTGAGGCCTGGTCTACACTACGCGTTTAAACCGAATTTAGCAGCGTTAAACCGAATTAACCTTGCACCTGTCCACACAACAAAGCCCTTTATATCGATATAAAGGGCTCTTTAAACCGATTTCTGTACTCCTCTCCGATGAGGGGAGTAGCGCTGAAATTGGTATTGCCATGTCGGATTAGGGTTAGTGTGGCCGCAATTCGATGGTATTGGCCTCTGGGCGGTATCCCACAGTGCACCATTGTGACCACTCTGGAAAGCAATCTGAACTCAGATGCACTGGCCAGGTAGACAGGAAAAGCCCCGCGAATTTTTGAATTTCATTTCCTGTTTGCCCAGCGTGGAGCTCTGATCAGCACGGGTGGTGATGCAGTCCCAAATCCAAAAAGAGCTCCAGCATGGACCGTATGGGAGATACTGGATCTGATAGCTATATGGGGAGACAAATCTGTTCTATCAGAGCTCCGTTACAGAAGACGAAATGCCAAAGCATTTGAAAAAATCTCCAGGCTATGATAGACAGAGGCCACAGCAGGGACTCAGCACAGTACTGCACGACTAGCGTAACAGAAAGCCAAAGAATCAAATGGATGCTCATGGAGGGAGGGAGGGGGTACTGAGGATTCCAGCTATCCCACAGTCCCCACAGTCTCTAAAAAGCATTTGCATTCTTGGCTGAGCTCCCAATGCCTGAAGGGTCAAAAACATTGTCCGGGGTGGTTCAGGATATATCTCGTCAATTTACTCCCCCCCCACATGAAAGAAAAGGGGAAAAAAAATCATTTCTCGTCTTTTTTCAATGTCACCGTATGTCTACTGCATGCTGCTGGTAGACGAGGTGCTGCGGCGCTGAACAGCAGCATCCCCTCCCCTCCTTTCCTGATGGCAGACGGTGCAAAATGGTGGAAAACCGTCCTTATCATCCCGTGAGTGCTCCTGGCTGGCCTCGGTGAGGTCAGCCGGGGGCCCCTGGGTAAAAATGGGAATGACTCCTGGTCATTCCCGGCAGATGGTACAAAAGGTTTGGTAATCGTCCTCATCAAAGCAGCTGGAGGCTGAGATCCATCAGCCCCCCCGCCCTTTCATGTCTAAAGAAAAGATTCTGTACTCCCTGGACTATCATAGCAGCAGGAGGCTGCACTCCTCTCCCCCTCACCCTTTAATGTCCTGCCTGGACTATCATAGCAGCTGGAGGCTGCCTCCCCCTCATTTTATCTCGCTAAAAAGTTAGTGTTTCTTATTCCTGCATTCTTTATTACTTCATCACACAAATGGGGGGGACACTGCCACGGTAGCCCAGGAGGGTTGGGGGAGGAGGGAAGCAACGGGTGGGGTTGTTGCAGGGGCACCCCCTAGAATAGCATGCAGCTCATCATTTTTGCGGGATTTCTGGGGCTCTGACACGGAGCGGCTGTGCTCTCTGGTTCTCTAGTACACTTGCCCCATATTCTAGGCAGGACTGACTCTATTTTTAGACAAAACGTAAAGAAGGGAATGACCCGGGGAGTCATTCCAGGCATTCCCATTTTTGTCCATGCGCCCCCGGCCGACCTCAGCAAGGCCAGCCAGGAGCACCCATGACAGCAGCAGATGGTCCAAAAGGATTGATAACCGTCATTGCCAATTTCCAATTGCAAACGGTGCAAAATGACTGATAACCATCATCTCATCGCTAATTTACAATGGCAGACGGTGCAATAGGGATGGAACCATCTCTGCTACCTTGCAAAGGCAAATGAATGCTGCTGTGTAGCACTACAGTACCGCCTCTGTCAGCAGCATCCAGTACACATACGGTGACAGTGACAAAAGGCAAAACAGGCTCCATGGTTGCCATGCTACAGTGTCTGCCAGGGCAATCCAGGGGAAAAAGGGCGCGAAATGATTGTCTGCTGTTGCTTTCACGGAGGAAGGATTGAGTGACGACACATACCCAGAATCACCCGCAACACTGTTTTTGCACCATCATGCATTGGGATCTCAACCCAGAATTCCAATGGGCGGGGGAGACTGCGGGAACTATGGGATAGCTACAGAATAACTACCCACAGTGCAACGCTCTGGAAATCGACGCTAGCCTCGGTACATGGACACACACCGCCGAATTAATGTGCTTAGTGTGGCCGCGTGCACTTGACTTTATACAATCTGTTTTAAAAAACTGGTTTCTGTAAAATCGGAATAATCCTGTAGTGTAGACATACCCTTAGAAACATGGGACTTTACACCAATTAAAATACTCTGTGCCAAGCAGCAACAATGATCCATATCCCACAGTTCCTCACGCCAATTAGAGATGCCCTTTTATATGTTCCATCTCATTCTGAGTATTTCATTATCTCCTCTGAATGGTCTATGCACAAATACAGGAACATATTGCCTTAATATTTAAGTTTATATCCTCTTCTGTCAAATGGAATAACTCTAGATCTCCTTAAGGCCAGATATTGGCTTAATACATTTAGAGACCATTATGATCATGTAGTCTGACCTATGTAACAGAGGCCATGGAATCTCAGCCAGCAATACCGGCTTCAAGCCAGAACAAGACCAACTGAGTTAGAGAGATTTTAAAAATCAAAACATCCAAACCTGATTGGCCAGTTTGTGGTTTGTGCTGGGGGGCCATCATCGCAGTATGTGAGCACCTTCCGTTGACAAAGAACCAGTGTGGCATCAAATCAAACACAGATCCCTTCAAACAAAGCCCCACAGATTCTATTGCAAAGATGGTCAGTAATCCTGAAGAGATGGCTTTGGGCCTGGACTATGCTGATGTTTATTACAATGGTACCTAAGGACCCACCAAGAATGGGGCCCCATTGTGCTCCACAGTCCCAGCCTTGGAGACCTTACAGACAAAATAGACAGAGATGGGATGGGGGAGGGGTAAAGACACAGGCAAAGGGAACAATATGATGGCAGCAGTTCCTTTATTTGGTGGGTTTGGTTCAGAGGAAAGAAAAGTGAAGGGAGATGGTACACTGAAGGGAAGAAGGTGAGAGAGGCAGGGCAGGGGAAGGGGGCAGACATGGAAGGAAGTGGAGTTGAAGAGATGGGGTGGGAGAAAGAGGGATGGAGCAAACAGCCAATCAGCACAGAGCAGAGAAAGTCCAGTCAAAACCACAGAATGTCCAAAGGTCCCAACTTTGGCTGCTTCTGCTGGATAGAGTCTGTGGCTGGTTCTTCTCCAGGTGTCCTAGGTCAAGACCTGTCAACAAACTGAAGGGGAACCCCTACTAACTTGCCCACCTCTGCGTGCGGGCATGATTTGGCCAACTTAGCTGATTCAAAATTGGTAGCTTCTAGCCATAATGTGACTATCGCAGTCACAGTCTGTAAGTGCATACATGGGGAACAGAAATCTGATAGCAGAGAGCTTCTCAAACAATCAGAGAAAGGTATAACACGATCAGCTGGCTGGAAGTCATAGCTAGACCAACTTCAGAGTGGACCTACGGCTTCATTTTTAACAGCAAGGGTAATTAATCTTTGGAACAAAGCACCTAGGGTTGTGATGGAGTCTCCATCATTGGCAATTTTTGAATCAAAATTGGATGTTTTTCTAAAAGATCTGCTGTAGCTCAAACAGGAAGTGATCCAGGGAAATTCTATGGCCTGTTCTATAGAGGAAGTCAGTCTGGATTATCACTATGGTGCCTTCTGACCTCAATTTATGAATCTTTGAATTTAGTGCATGCCAGGGAATAAAAGCATAATTTGATTTTCAAATGCTTTCAAATGAAGCCATTCCCCCTCCACCTCCACAGCCAAAAGGTTTCTAACTATGTTTGGAAAAACAATAATTTCTAAAGGAAATCCTATTATTTGACTACCAAGAAAAATCCTGATAAAATTTAACATGGCCAAACTTTCATACCGTCCAAATAGGTTTCTGTAACAGAAACCCACCGAGAGCCCCTCCACTTTTTAATCATAGCAGGCACCATTATTTAGCTTGCAGTAGAGAAGCACCTTGTGCTCCTGTAATACCCAGAGCTAGCTTACCAACTGCTATTTATTTGGATCAAAGACAAGTACTACATATGTTCACAATTTGAACATTTTCTTAAACAATGTGCTCAGAAAAGGAAATAAACGTAGCTTCAAAACAGAGTGGTAGAGAACAAAACTGAAAATCCTAAATGTTTTTCTGCTCAGCCAGGGGCTCTCAAATTTTTTCATAGCATGGACTATATCTGAGTGGATTATCTTGTGGACACCTCTACCTCATTTCTGGGTGGGCCGACTATCTCCTCTCCCATTTGCAATTGAAGGGACCACCTCCATCCACTTGTAGTCTCATGGACCACATGCTCTTCCATTTGGACCCAAACTACTTCAGGTTCTTTTCTATTTATAAGAGGGTTTTTTTTTAAATCTCCCTATCTCCAACATCCTAGTTCTTTTATCAATCTCTGGATCCCCATGAATCTACAGTGGTGGTTGAGTGATTATATACTTCATTGACTTTCTCTTTCCTGGGTGTGGGTTGGTTTCCTGACCCAGGGCCACAGAAGGGCATGCAGAGATACTAAATGTAAGTGTCTGAGTCTAGTATATTTTATTTACATACACACATACTCTTTCTCATTTGTTAATATCATCCCAGATCTTTAGAATGCCAAAGGATTTCCTGCACAAGAGTGCATTCTATTGAATAACAGTGAGTTGCACACACTCTGCCCACAGGCCAGGAGGAAATTTGAGGCTACCGGAATAAATATATTATATAAAACAGGCTGCCTGACGATGTGGGGTGGTATACGGGTTTGCTTGGTGTGAAGACAGTACGATTCCATAACTCACACGTTACCTTGAAGGAGTGCTATGAAACCATTACACAACACCACTGTGTATTCTATGTACACCACAGAAGGTACACACGTGCTTTAAAGAGTTTTTTAGCATTGTTGAGGCTGTGTTTCATAACATTCTTTCATAACACTGGCAGGATGGGAGGAGAGAAGCGAGTAGTCAGGGGAAGGCAGAGAACTACACCCACCATCTTCACACAGGGCTCTCAAGCAGTCGCGTGTCTGAGCCAGTCCAGCAGTTCCTTCACACCCTTGTGCTCCTGCGCCGTACAACAGAAACTGCAGCTATTCGCCCAAGGCAGCTGGCAGTGCAGAGCCAGACAATGCCCTCGCATAGGAGCTCACTGGGAGAGCATGCAAGAAGCCTCCTCTCACACTTTGCACAGGCTTGCCACAGTCCCAGTCCCTGTCCCTGGGCCTGGAGAAGCACAGAGACCACTTCTGAATTAGCCTTGGTGATGCACATCCCCAGCCTCTGGGTGCAGCGAGGAGGGAGGGCACAGACCTGCTTCACTCTGACAGACCACAGGCCGGGCACACCATGGGGAGCGCTGCGGGCAGCGGCTTCCAAAAGGCTGCACAACAGAAAGTTCCACGAAGGACTGTGCCTCCCTCCATGGTAGTTCACCTCTGCACCACCCTGTACCCTGGTCTGTACTGGCCCAAATAAGCCAAAATGTGGAGCAGCAACGCCAGCAACCCAGGTAAACAGCCCCCACTTTAGCACCTCCACAGAAGGTTCTAGTTTCTACTAGGTTTTACCTTGTTCCTTGTCATTTAAAAGTCACTAAAGTTCTTATGACATTTGTGAAGTCTTGTGCAATAACACACATAAGCCGTGGGGATTGTTCCATTCTCCCGAAGACACAACAGCGAAAAGCATCATCTTCCATTTGCTTTCAGCACCACATGAGCTGCAAATGATGAACACATAATACAGCCCATGAAAGCAAAGGTTCTTTTTCTCTGCTTGTGTGGCCAGAGAAGAGAGGAGTTTCATGCGATGGTGAATGAGAGCTCTAAAGTGGATATATATGACAGAATGAAAGACTTGAAGCTTCTCTAATAGCTAATGTTGCTAATTAAAACTATTTTGGAAGAACTGAGACTAGCACATTATTCACCCAGCTATATGCTATAAATAAGAGACACAAACTGACGTGAATAGCTTTCATATGTCAGCTGAATAAATAGATTTGATTGTGCCTTTTAAAATAGCATATCCAGACATACAAAGTAGAGAACTGAGAATTGCTAGGATATTCTCCTTTATCAAACAGCAATTATTTATTATACTGTTTGCGCTATGCCGTATCATTTCTCGCTCTTGTTTTCCAATTTTTTTTTTTCATCTTAAATCAGGGCTGTTTATACTCTTTCACAGGATGTGTTTAGTTGAGGATCTAGGCGACAATGCAGCAGTGTATGAGACATCTACGTTATTGAGACTGGTGATATCAAATGTACCTACTAAAGAGTATCATAGGATGGAATAATAGATCTGGAGAAAAATAAACTAGGCTACTGAAAAATAGATACACTGGTTTCTTTCTTTCCAGCAGCAATTAGAAAGGGCACTCAAAATGCAACATGTCTATTACAGAGAATATTCACAGAATATTTATTGTCAGCAAATGCTCATTAAAAAAACCCCAAAGCTAAAACCCTTGAGAACATCTGCTGACATTAGCAATCCTGTCATCCTCAGTGAACACCCCAGAAATGACTTTTACCATCAACAACAAGTTTACAAAGTGATTTGTTTGTTTTAAATAGAATTACCTCCGTCCTGTATGAAAAATTCCTTCCAACCATGAAGACTAGATCCCACTCACAGCCACCATGTCTTGCTCACTGTTTAAACCAAAACAAATGAACACCAATTAGAAAATGACATTTACTAATCCAGAGTTCTGATGAACTTGAAGTCATACACATACCCTACTACAAAATCAAGATTTAGGGTCAGCTATCACATAGGAGGTTGCAGGAGGCTACTCAAGTTCTATAGACATATCAATGTTACCATATACCTAAGATAAGAACACTGCAATTGCAATATTCTTAAGAAATAGTGTATAAATAACTGTACCTTATTTAAGAGCGCAAAAATATTTGGCTAGAATTTACCCTTAATAATACAGTGTTTGTCCTTATTTTCCCCCCATTTCCCTCTGTAACTAAACAGTATTCCCTAGGCCAGTGGTTCCCAACCTTTTTCCATACCAGGACTCCTCTCTTTGCCCCTCCAAACCCTCCTTCCCTCTAACCCAGACTTCTCTTCCATTTAGCAACATAGTTAGAGCTTTGTGGATGCGATCCCTTGACCTTTGTTTGGGTTCTCCACACTGAAAAACCATGCCCTGGGGATTCCTTATACTTCAGCAGGCCGTCCTCTGCCAAGGGAGAAAGAGCTGGCTGAAGGGCAAGCGAGATGAGCATAAGGAGCTACAGACGAGGCCCATCTGAGCTCTGGTTCTCTCTTCTCCCTCCCCAAAACTGTGTTCCACTGTCTCCTCTGCCCCCTCCACTGATCATAAGTGCTTGGAGAATAGGAGCAACAAAAGGCTGCAAGAGCAAATGCTCCCCTGTCACTGAACTCTTTGTTCTGGTTCAGACAGCTCATTCCTTATTAGGCCTGGTCTACACTACACGTTTAAACCGATTTTAGCAGCGTTAAACTGATTTAACGGCTCACCCGTCCACACTACGAGGCCCTTTATATCAATATCAAGGGCTCTTTAAATCGGTTTCTGTACTCCTCCCCAACGAGAGGAGTAGCGCTAAAATCAGTATTACCATATTGGATTAGGGTTAGTGTGGCCGCAAATTGACGGTATTGGCCTCTGGGTGGTATACCACAGTGCACCACTGTGACCGCTCTGGACAGCAATCTGAACTCGGATGCACTGGCCAGGTAAACAGGAAAAGCCCTGCAAACTTTTGAATTACATTTCCTGTTTGCCCAGCGTGGAGCTCTGATCAGCACGGGTGGCGATGCAGTCCTAAATCCAAAAAGAGCTCCAGCATGGACTGTACGGGAGTTACTGGATCTGATCGCTGTATGGGGAGACAAATCTGTTCTATCAGAGCTCCGTTACAGAAGATGAAATGCCAAAGCGTTTGAAAAAAATCTCCAGGCTACACAGTGCTGCATGACAAGCATAACGGAAAGCCAAAGAATCAAATGGACGCTCATGGAGGAAGGGAGGGTGTACTGAGGACTCCAGCTATCCCACAGTCCCCAGCAGTCTCCGAAAAGTATTTGCATTCTTGGCTGAGCTCCCAATGCCTGTAGGGTCAAACACATTGTCCAGCATGGTTCAGGGTATAGCTCGACAATTTACTCCCTCCCCCACACATGAAAGAAAAGGGAAAGAAATCGTTTCTTGACTTTTTTCAACGTCACTCTATGTCTACTGAATGCTGGTGGTAGACACGATGCTGCAGCAGTGAAGAGCAGTATCCGTTCTTCTCCCCTCCCCGGTGGCAGACGGTACAATATGACTGCTATCCGTCGTCACCATCAGCCCGTGAGTGCTCCTGGCTGGCCTCAGGTAAGGCTGGCCGGGGGCGCCTGGGTAAAAATAGGAATGATTCCTGGTCATTCCCAGTAGATGGCACAGAACGGCTGGTAACCGTCCCCATCATAGCAGCTGGGGGCTGAGCTCCATCAGCCCCCTCCCTTTAATGTGTAAAGAAAAGATTCTGTACTGCCTGGACTATCATAGCAGCGGGATGCTGGGCTCCTCTCGCCCGCACCACTTAATGTCCTGCCTGGACTGTCATAGCAGCGGGAGGCTGCCTCCCCCTCATTTTATCTCACTAACAAGTTCTTTATAACTTCATGACACAAATGGGGGGGAAACTGCCACGGTAGCCCAGGAAGGTTGGGGGACGAGGGAAGCAACGGATGGGGTTGTTGCAGGGGCACCCCACGTGAATGGCATACAGCTCATCATTTCTGCAGGATCTGACACGGAGCAGCTGTGCTCTCTGATACACTGGTTCTCTAGTACACTTGCCCCATATTCTAGGCAGGACTGACTCTATTTTTAGAAACCATAAAGGAGGGATTGACTCGAGGAGTCATTCCCATTTTTGCCTTTGCGCCCCTGGCCAACCTCAGCCGGGGGCACCCATGATAGCAGCAGACAGTACAGAATGACAGATAACCGTCATCTTATTGCCAATTTACAATGGCAGCAGACGGTACAGAACGACTGATAACCGTCTCTGCTACCATGCAAAAGCAAACGAATGCTGCTGTGTAGCGCAGCAGTACCGCCTCTGTCAGCAGCATCCAGTACACATACGGTGACAGTAAAAAAAAAAGCTGAACGGGCTCCATGGTTGCCATGCTATGGCGTCTGCCAGGGAAATCCAGGGAAAAAGGGCGCAAAATGATTGTCTGCTGTTGTTTTCCCGGAAGAAGGAATGAGTGATGACATTTACCCAGAACCACCCGCAACAATGATTTTTGCCCCATCAAGCACTGGGATCTCAACCCAGACTTCCAAGGGGCGGGGGAGACTGCGGGAACTATGGAATAGCTATGGAATAGCTACCCACAGTGCAACGCTCCGGAAATTGACGCTAGCCTCGGACCATGGACGCACACTGCCAAATTAATGTGCTTAGTGTGGCCGCGTGCACTCGACTTTATACGATCTGTTTTACAAAACCAGTTTATGTAAAATCAGACTAATCCCATAGTGTAGACGTACCCTTAGACAAGCACTGACCAGAGTATGCAGAACCTTTCACCAGAGCAAGATGGCAGGTAACTAAGTCTTTGTCGACTTAGAAAGCTTTAATTATAGCAGTGACATTAAAGCAACATAATCAACTGAGTGCGGATGGAGTTATACATGTGTTTATATTGTTACCACTTTTTCTTACGGGAAGGAGAAGAAGATATACCGGGATAAGGCACTTTTAGAATAGTATAACTGTGTCCCCATTAGGCGTTGTACTCATATAAATACCTCATAATAAAAAAAAAATCACACTGACAGAGTTATGCTGGTACAAAAACTGTGTGAAGAACAGACCTAGGTACAGGGAATATTGCAAATACTGTTGCATGCTGGGAGTTTTCATTGAATTTCACTGGGAGTTGGGGAGCTAATTAGGCTCCTTTGAGATGCACAGTCATAACATCACCTAGGCTGTGTCTATACTTGCAGGTTCTGGTCCTTTAAGTGTAAGCTGAAATTATTTTTTTTAAAACATAACCTTTAGGGAGTGAGAGCAGGCACAAAAAAGAAGCAATAGATGGGAAGGACAGAGGGGATCTAATTCCAACAGTGTTGTTTTTCAAAATGATTCTAAGAATGATATTGCGAGGTTCAATGTCTCTCAAGGAATCTATATTACATATGCTCCATTTACAATGTTCTTCCCACCCTGCCCAGCTTCTAGTTCTGCAGGCTCAACCTGGGATCTAAAAGACAAGCTGTAGTCTTTCTGGCTTCCATACCACCACCAGCAATATGAAGATTCTACAATCAGAATGTAGTTAACATTTCTGTTGCTAAAACAATAGACACAGTAGAACGTAGTTCAACCTCCAGATGTGCGTATACTTAAGTATAAACCTTATTTTCCTTGCAAAAGCAAGCAGATGTGACTGAATACACAAAGGGGACAAGATGCCATTTTAAAACAAAGTCACTTTGCTTGCCAGACCTGTACTTGAAATTAAGAGCTTTGAGAATCCTGGACAGAGATGTTTTCTGACTGGCAGTCAGTGATGTCATACCCAGGTCAATTACAGAAAGTAATGCCTGTATTTACCTTAAAAAAAAATAATTCTCTCTCTGAAATTGCAGTAAGACACTCCAGACATCCCATTTCCAAGGGATTTACACTGCACTTTTCAGGTAGTTAAAAGTTGCTGAGCCTTTTGACCTTGTGCCTCCAAACTTTACTGGAGCATTATCACACAGGAATGCACTGCTTGTCATGTGTGTCTTACTGCTTAAAAAAAGGTTGGCCATTCAGCAATCTGATCTGCTGACAACAGGTTCATCTGGCATGAATGGTTACAAGAAAATAACATATATGTAATAAATTACACTATTCATTAGTTTATGATTTCATCTGGGAAATGGGATACATAAATAAAATTAAGAAACACTAGGGAAAAAGTATGTCAGGCTGGAATAAAGGCATTTCTCAGGTCATTGCCTTAAACATAGACATTTCATGCTAGGATAATGCTTACATAAGAAAAGTAAATCTTTGAACATTACAAATCTGAAGTCACTAGAGCTAATCATCACACCAGATGAGACCCTGGTTTGCTTTATCATAATAGTGTTCAACATATAATGAAAATTAGGCAAGGCGAAAATTGATACCAAGAGCTCTTTTTAATAGCTAAGAAGTTAACACTATTAAATTGGAAATCAATATATCAAGGTTCCAAGTATTGATCAACAGAGCAGAGGTCTTTGGGCTCTTGCCTCCGTGGAATGAATACCTTACAATCATTAGAGAAATTGTACCTCTACAAATATTTGTACATCTGCATTCGTTTATCTTGCATGATTAAATACAGACTGCTTGTTCTTCCTCTTTATCCTCTAGGGAAATTTATCATCAAAATTATTGTATAGTAGTCATTACTCTATCTTCACTTAAAACCTGCTCTACATATTATTTTGGGCTGAAAAAAATGTAGCTATGCATAGTATTTCCTAGAACAGTCTTAATCATTACATATAAAAGATTGCTATATGGCAGCTTACACCGCATTAGAGAGAAATAAAGTGGAAGGCCATATCTAAATGTTACAATTCTTATTCGGCTTTTGTTCCACAAATCATAACAATGCAACATTTCAATTCCTTAAAAGCTTTCCCTCACTAATTATGGAGACTCAGGGTTTTAGCCACCTGCTCAGAAAGGGACACCTAGTGGCTTCTGTCTGATTTAGCTGGATAGTAGGGCAAGTAGGTGGCAAACAGAAGAAAGCTAGAAGGCAGCTTGCAATTAATTCAGAGGTAGGTAGGTGCCTTAAATCAATTTTACAGGGACCACATTCAGCTGCAAAAGCCAGGCTCGTAAACAAAAAGATAAAATATATTTTGTTATCTTTGTTTGTTTGTTTAGGACAAAGAAAGAACAACAGAAAGGGAGAGGAAGCAAGGTCTGGGGATTAAGTGAGTCAGATGATCTGGTCTTGATTCCCAGCTCTGCCAATGATTTGCTGTGTGACCTTGGGCAAGTGATTAGACTACTCTCTGCCTAGTTTACACATGTGTAAATTGGGGATAATATGCTTTGCTCACAGTGATGCCTAAGGCTAGATTAATTAAGGTTTATAAAGTGTTTTGAGATCCTTGACTAGAATAATGCAAAGTATTATTATGATTTTAAAAGAAATGATGAATAGAGTATATAAAAAGATTAATAACTTCCCTTCTGAGCTTCTGGGAAAAGATTTTTAATATTAATCTGAAACTAAGGGTACAGTCATTCTTGAAACGCAGAACCCTAACAGCGAGGACAGAAGGAATTCTTGAAGACACCACAGCGAAGCGAGACTCACCGGTGCGGCACCTCCTGCTGGTTATCCTGGGAATTAGCTCTTGTCCAGCCCAGAGTGCCCTCTGCAGCTGGAGTCTCGCCTGCGGCTGGCCCCATGTCCCTACCGGACCCCGGTGCCCTTTACCTTGGGGTGCTGCCCCAGCAGTACCCCACCATGCTCTGGGTCTCCCCTCCCAGGGGAACCCCCAACCCTCTCACCCATCTTGCCTCAGTGGCTACTGCCAGTCATCATCTAGCCCCTGCTCACAGGGACAGACTGCAGTCTGTCATGGTCAGTCATCATTGGCAAGGAGGTGGACTAGCTGCCTCTGCCTAACCCCGGGCTGCACCTCTGCAACCCCAGTACCTCTGTAGGCCTTTGCCAAGGCCTGCAGCCTGGAGTTTTACCAGGCTGGAGCTCCCCAGCTTCCTTGCCCTATTCCCCAGCACTGCTCCAGCTTCAGGTACCGTATGTTCCCCGGCAGCTAGGCCCTCTCCCTCCAGGGCTGGAGAGAGACTCCTTCAGCTTCTGGCCCCGAGCCCTCTTCTCAGGGCCAGCTGGGCCCTAATGGAGCTGGCCCCAGCTGTGGCTGCTACTCCAATCCGCCTAGCTTGACTGCTTTTCCCCTGTTCTCCAGGTGGGGCAGCCGCCCCACTACACACACACGTATTATGATTGATGAATATGTCTAGAGTAAGATAAGGCCCACTGCAGATGTGCCATATGCTAAATTCCTATTGGCTTCATGAATAAATAAGGGCTGCAGGAATTAACCCATAGGGTCATTAATAAACAGAATGTGCAACGTCCATTAACTAGTTATAACTCTGCATCTTTGAAAAGGACGCGGAGGAAGGAAGGTAACATGAGGAGGAGGATGCTGAGCTTAAGCTAATCTCTCAGTCACTGGGACCTGGAAGTGTCCTGCAACCTGACAAATGATGAGAGGTAGAGGTCAAGGTCGAGATCAGTTGCTTCCTTTTCCTTGATTTCATCATTAGACTTAAGGCATACAAATTAGTCTTCATTTTTTTTCCTTTAAACCACTGATAATTTGTATACAAAGACACCAGATGTGATGGGTTGGATCACAGAACCCGCCTTGGGAGCTGCCAACTGATGTGCCAAGACTACCTCTGCTCCTGTTTTCCCAGCCAGCTCAAGACTCCAGCACCCTGTCTTGCTGAGCCAGGCACTCCTGTCTGCTCCAACAAAGACCCAGGGTCTGAATTACTTGCCCCAAAACTGCAGGTTTACCTGAAAGCAGCTCACAGAAGTGTTCCTGTCTCTAACACTCAGATGCCCAACTCCCAATGGGGTCTAAACCCAAATAAATCTGTTTTACCTTGTATAAAGCTTATGCAGGGTAAATTCATAAATTGTTCGCCCGCTATAAAACTGATAGAGATGCACAGCTGTTTGCTCCCCCCAGGTATTAACACATACTCTGAGTTAATTAATAAGTAAAAAGTGATTAAATGTAAGATTTAAGTGGTTCCAAGTAGTAACAGACAGTACAAAGTAAGTCACCAAGCAAAATAAAATAAAATATGCAAATCTATGTCTAATCAAACTGAATACAGATAATCTCACCCTCAGAGATGCTTCAGTAAGTTTTTTCCTCAGACTGGACACCTTCCAGGCCTGGGCACAATTCTTTCCCCTGGTACAGCTCTTGTTCCAGCTCAAGTGGTAGTTAGGGGATTCTTCATGATGGCTCTTCTCTCTCCTCTTTGTTCTGTTCAACCTCTTTATACATCTTTTGCATAAGGCAGGAACCCTTTGTCCCTCTCTGGGTTTCCACCCCCTCCTTCTCCATGGAAGGACACCAGGTTAAAGACCGATTCCAGTTCAGGTGACATGATCACACGTCATGCAAGACTTCATTGCCCAATTGCCAGCACACACATATACAGGAAGACTTACAGATAAAACACACCCATCTGCAGACAATTGTCTTGGTTAATGGGAGTCATCAAGATTCCAAACCACCATTAATAGCCCACACTTTGGATCATTACAATAGGCCCTCAGAGTTATTTCATATTTCTAAAAGCAGCAAAGAGTCCTGCGGCACCTTATAGACTAACAGACGTACTGGAGCATGAGCTTTCGTGGGTGAATACCCACTTGGTCGGATGCATACTTCATATTTCTAGTTTCAGATACAAGAGTGGTACATTTATACAAATAGGATGATCACAGCATCAGTAGAGATCTCACCCAAGAGGACTCTACCCTGGGATCAGGGATGTGTGAAAATCTCCAGCCCTGCAGGCTCCAGATGCTCAGGGACAACTGTAGATAAGCCAGGGTTATGGCCGGTGGACCCACGCACTACACAAATACGTTGACCTAAAACTTCCATATAAGAGGGAGCAGAAGGACGTCATCAAGCCTGCCATCCTAATGTAATAGCAGTCCCAAGCCCCTTTCTGTATGTAGCAAAAATTGTGTGGCTTTACTCCATTCCCAGAAGTTGGTCCAAAAAGTTTAATGAGATTCTTATACAGACAATAGGTCTGCACATAGATTTGTTTTGTTTTGTCTTGGTGGATCTAGTAGTGGGAAAAAGTAGTCTCCCCAAATCATACAGGGCAACCCAACAATCCAAAGAACTACAGACAGCCTGAAACCCAATTGGTGTCTTTAAGTAGCATTTTAATTCTTTGACTTAGTGAGAACATTTAATATGGTTTGTGTGTTTTCTACAACACCGATGCTGCTGGAGGTTCTCTTCCGCTTTAAATACCAATATTATCTGTGCCTAGAGTATACCCAGATAAGGCCATCTACTGCAAAACTACTTGCTGCACCCAATCTGAGAGTGAGAACTCTGGTTTTCTCCGACATACTAAAACAAGCAACATTACATTTGAAAAATATTTATGCCTCAACTGAAAAGTCCTTCTAGAAGAAGATGGTGCACGGGAATATATTTGAAACAACATGAAGACAATGTTCATGGTCAGTATTCCAAGACACTTATTCAAATGGAGACTGGACTATAACATGGTTCTGTACCCGCTATTTTTCAGATACATTTTGGCATTCAGAAGTTAAAACGTCCTTACTTTAAAATACACCATACATTAGATCATTAGTAACAATTTTACTAATGTTAGCTATTTAAGACAACTTTACTTTTCACGTGCTGTGTATTTATACCTCCCTACTGTATGTTCCACTCCATGCATCCGATGAAGTGGGTTTTAGCCCACGAAAGCTTATGCCCAAATAAATGCGTTAGTCTCTGAAATGCTACAAGGACTCCTCGTGTTAGTCTGTATCAGCAAAAACAATGGCTACCACTCTCAAACCTGTTACTTAGGACTTGCCATTTTACTGTTATGAACTTTTACCGGTGGAATGAAATCCAGGCTGATCACAGCACAGCTTATCAGAGGACAACTATTTTCATATTTATCTTCTAACAACACAGCACAGCTTTCCCCAAGAATTTCTTGCACATTATCAGTATTAAAGTATCATTTTTAGGCAATCCACGTAGGACAGGGGTGGGCAAACCATGGCCCCTCAGGGCTTTGGATCCGGTCCGCAGGATTGCCCCCATGGCGCCGTGGCCCCACGCTGCTCTCAGAAGCAGCTGGCACCATGTCCCTGCATCCAGTGGTTCCTGGAGCAGTGCAGGGCTGGGGACAGGGCAGGCATGCAGGGACCCTGCCCTGGCCTCGGTGGGCGCCGCTGCCACCCCAGAGCAGCCTTAGGTAAGTGGTGCTGTGCTGGAGCCCGAACCCCTCCTGCACCCCGCCCCCCAACTCCCTGCTTACACCCTACACCCCTTCTGCACCCCAGCTCCCTGCCGAGCCCCCTCATACACCTCACACCCCTCCTGCACCCAACAACCTGCCCTGAGCTCCCTGCTGAACCCTGCATCCCTGTGCACCCCACGCCCCTGCCCTGAGCCCACTGTCGTACCTTGCACCACTCCTGAACACCAACCCCCTGCTCTAAGCCCCTTCCCACACCCTGCACCCCTTCTGCACCCCTCCTTCACTCCACACCCCTGCTGCACCCCAGCCTCCTTCTCTGAGCCCCCTCATATACCCTGCACCCCTGCTGCACCCCAACCCCCTGCCCTGAGCCCCACCCCGCACCCGAACCCCTCCTCTGCCCCAATCCCTTGCCCTGAGCCCCTTCCTGCACACCGCACCCCCTCCCACACCCCACACTCCCTCCTGCACCCCAGCCCCCTGCCCCAGCCCTGCATACAACTTCCCCACCCAGATGTGGCCCTTGGCCCAAAAACTTTGCCGACCCTTGATGTAGTATCAAGGTCCTGTCTATATTTGGGAAATTTTCCAAATAAAACTGGTTCAACTCTAACAGTGTTAACAGCGTGGGATGCCCTAGACTGGATGAGCTGTCCTCATTTTTAACAATGTTCATCGGATTTGCACTGATCAGGGTTATATAATGTAGTGTTGAAATAGTGAAAGTAGCAGCATGTACATGAGGCCAGCCATCATAACGCCAATGGAGCAACTGAGATAGCAACAACTGGAAAGTTTTAGAAAAGCACAAATCCTAGTCCCTTGCACCAAGCCAGGAGATCTGGGTTCCGTTCCACAATTTTGCTGTGTGACCCTGTGAGGAGATTAATGTATTCATGTTTCTAAAGTGCTATGAGATCCTGCTACAGAGGTGCAAAGTAGTCTTCTTAATGACAACAGCACTCTCTTCTTAGCAGTGAAACAGCACACATTCATTTCTCAGAAAAAGTGGTAGTGCATAGTCTGCTTCACGGATGACATGCACTAATGGAACCATTATCAAGGAATAATGTGCTGCCATTAGCACATGTACCTGTGAAATAACATGGGGTTTTTTTGAAACACATTGGGCCTAATTCTCCTCTTATCTTCACTGATGCTACGCCATTACATTTAATGAAGTTACCCATCATTTGCACCTTTGAAAGTCAGAGAAGACTCCTTCCTGAGTAATATCACCCAATGCCAGAAATTGCAATGGGGCAAGAAGTTGTGTCACCACTGTCTCCAACGGATAGCTTCCAAAACAGAGCTCTATAAATGTTTAGAAAAGGTAGTTGTTAATTAGTTCCACGTAAATCTTATTGATTTTACCATAAATTAGATTGTGAATTGCTATTTGTTAAGTTTTATTGCAACAAATCTTGTATACGGGGAGGCCTATTTTCATCTCATTTATACTGGTGTAAATGAGGAGTATCTCCAAATAAATGAATGAAGCTATATTATAATTAGTAGTACTACAGAGGAGTGTGTCACTGGGTACTCACTCACCACAGGTGGTGCCTCCTCCTGGCTGTTCTGGGGATTAGCTCTCTTCCAGGGCCAAAACCTGCCCATGAAAGCTCTCCCCCCTGTTGTCCTCTCTCTCACCTTTTGGCCCCTCTCACAACAGGAGATGCAGCTTCCTCTCTGTGACTCAGCCCTCCAGATGGGTCACTGTGTGGTTTATCCTTCCAAGATACTGTGTTTCACTGGATTCGCTGTCCAGGCAATATGACTCCATCAGTGGCTGGTAGGGGATCCTGGGCCTGTCCACACTCCAGGTTCCAGCCCAGGGACCCTATAACATGAAGCCACAGTCTGCTCATTCCCTGACCTTGCTGCTCTCTTCCTGGGCTGCTTCCTACCTATCTCTCACAGGCTCTCTTTTCCACCCTTCTCTCTTCCAAGTATGCCCTTCCCTCTGGATTCCCCCCTTCCCCTTTCTAATACAAAGAGAATAGCTACAGACTTCCTCACTGCAGCCATTTCTCTTGCCAGCTTCCCGACTTTATACTAGCCCAGCGTATACCTGCTCAGCTGGGCTCCGCCTTCCAGTCAGGGATTGCTTCTCCAGCCTAATCCCCTCAAGTACGGCCCATCACACTAATCAGGCCTTTCCCCAGCCCCGCCAGAGCGGGTGTGGGGTGAACACCCCATCACAAAGTGCCTGTTGTGCTAGACACCATGAAAACACATAGCGAGAGACAGTGCTTGCCCCTCTCTCTGCTAAGACCTTACTCTCTAAACACACAAGATAGACAAAGGTTAGGAGTGGAAACAGAGGCACAGAGAGATGAAGTGAGGTCACAGAGAAGTTTGGTGGCAGAGCCTGGAGTAGAACCAATGGCTGTAAGGCCAGCATCAGGCTTTTGTAATAACAACATGATGAGAGCACCACCTTTGGTTATTTTCAGCGGAACACTTTTACACTCACACACTGATCAAACACTTCTGTAGAATCTGAGACAGTCATACCGGCCCTGATTCTGCTCACATACACATCACACCAGCATTAGTCCAGTGACTGCATGGAGTCACTCCTGACTGACAACAGTATCAGAAGAATATCAGGCCCACAGGAAAAATCCACATTGTCAAATAGGCAGGGCCGGCTCTAGGCACCAGCAAACCAAGCATGTGTTTGGGGCGGCACAATTCCAGGGGCGGCATTCCGGGAAGTTGTTTTTTTTGTTTTTTTTTGCTTCGGCAGTTGTGCTCTTGGAGGGTTTTTTTTTTTGCTTGGGGCAGCAAAAAATCTTTTAGAGCCGGCCCTGCAAATAGGCTGCAAATAATGAGAGAACATTGTATGAAACTGAATTCTTGCTGATTATACGTTTAATTACCAGTTGTGATTATTTTATATTGACATTTCTGTGCAGGGTGTGTGTGTATATATATGTGTTGGTTTCAACCTACAGCCAGGGGAGGCGGTGGTGCGGGGGGCGGAATGGGACTTCTTGCAACAATTGTAATTTGACATTATAACTTTAAAAAAAATCTTTCAGTAAAGGTATAATTTTTTTTTAACTTAAAGATTCTTTCATTTAAACTTCAATGTAGGGACAACACAAAGGCCCATTCCAATGTGGGACAATCACTGTCAATGTATAATGGAAACCTTGCTTGCCAGAAAATGATCCTTTAGCACTTGTGAAATGTGCATGCAGAATTCCAAACCATAGTATGAGTCACCACTCACTAACAGCTATCATGCCACAATATTTGAGATGTCACTGTTATTTCTTATGCTAAATTTAGGGAAACACTGGAATATCCTCACACCTCTGGTAACTGGTAAATTTAGGGAAACACTGGAATATCCTCACACCTCTGGTAAATGGTAACTGTTAATAAGTTTAGCTCTTTAATAGTGATCAGAGTATGAATCAATTTGTTTAGATCATATCACTCTCCAAGAGGAGAAGTCAAGAATTTCATAGGATTAGCTGGAGCTGGCCACTCTGAAGAGGCCCCACTAAGTGTAGCCAGAAAATGAGGATTTCTTCCACAGAAAACGTAGGGGAAAACACACACACACACAATTTTCCTCAAAGCTTTGCATGAGAAATTTAGACTTTTTAGCAAAAATTCAAAATGCAAAATATTTCTGTTTTGGAAATGTCACTGCAGTGCCTCATGGAAGTTGTAGTTCAGTTGCCTCGTGTTCCTATTCTTCTCTATAGACCAGACTCCCTGTTGTGTTACTTCTCTCACAATGCATCATGCCCTCCCATTTTGGTGAGGGGAACTGGTGCATCACAGGAGATGAAATCCATCTGGGAAGCCCAGTCCATGGACATGAGGCAACTGAACTACAGCTCCCATGAGTCATATACTAATCAAAATATTCTGTTTTTCGGCGAAATGTTCAGCTTTTTGACAAAAAACAGAAGACTGTCTGTGAAAAGCAGGCACGTCTCATACAATTTGTTTAGCCGAAAGCCACATTTTCCACTGAAAAACACTGATAAACATTTTCAACCAGCTGCCAACCATTCAGGAGAGGCCAAGCCAGGCAAACAGATAGGAGACAATAATCCAGCAAAGAATCAGATTTTTGAGCTATAACAAAAAATTCTTGATTCGACCTTGGAAGAAGCAGGTCTTCAGAGATTAGTGGGAGGTACAAGGCCAGGCTTGACTAAGCCTTGAGAAAGTCATTTCCTTTATAGCATTTCCTGGCATGTCACTTAACCATTCTGGCTCTGATTCTGATCTCACTTATATCTGTCTTTCACCAGTATAATTTCACTAACATGAAGTACTCCTGGTTTACACTGATACAAGGGAGAATCCAGGCCCCCGTGTCTCGTTTTCAATGTCTGTAAAAAAGAAGAAATATTTATCTACCTCACAGGGGTGTTGTGAGGATTGATGTTTGTACAGTAGTTTGAAAATATAAAGTGCCAAGGCATGAAAGTACTAAATATTATTATTAGCATGTGTTTTGATACTCCAAAAAGGCATTCTTATTAAGCTCTTCGATTTCTTTGACACTGGTAACTGCCTTCCAATGTGGCTCAAAATCCCCACTAGAAAACAAACATCAGAATAATGAGTTTTCCTTATTTAATTCACCAAATCGGCACAATAAGCTCATGTTTAAACAAAAAATAAAAAGAGAACTTGCTGCTGTGCCAGAACAGCAGCACAATCAATTTTAATTAGCATTGCTCATTGTGGGAAATGATAAGGTATCAGTCATAGTAATTGGTGGTGTTGACAATTAGTCAAAGTCATTAACATCTCAAGACCTAGGACGAAAAAAGGCTTGCTGAATTTTAAAGACTTGGATAGGGAAAAGCTTACTATGAAATTCCTTAATTTTTGCATAGCCTGAACACATTGCTTGGATTTATTATCTGCTAGTTTTCCTCCAGAGCACAAGAGCTGTAACACAACATATCCGAACATGACCAGCACTTGATCAGTGGGGCTTTTAACACATTGCCCTTCCATCTCCACATGTAGCTTAGCTGGTGAACACGGTTATGTCCCCACTTATAGATCATTCCTTTTGTCTCCATTCACCCTATGCGAAATTCACTTTCCAAACCAAGCCAGACCTGGTTAGTCACTTGCAGGACTGAGTGGATCAGAAATTGCTCCCAGCTGATAGAAATACCTTCAGTAAATGAACTGGAACAACTCCACATCCAATATGCTCCTGTGCTGGAAAATCAGCTTTTTACGTGCATAGACCTAGATGTGGAAGTTAGATACACACCATCCCCTGAGCCCTCTGAGTGTACCTTGTAGCATCCAGCCCCTTATCCACTGAACGCTCACAGAATCATCCAGCCTGCTGTTCCCAAAGGAACAGCTCACACCAACTTGTAAAATTCAGCTAAGGACCACCACTTTGCTTAACACTACAGCACTTTATATATATTATTTATATATATATGAAAAATGGGTCTCAGCCAGGCTTGGCTGAAAACTCTGGAGACAACTTTGGATGAGAGAAACTTTTTAGACAGAACATTACCTGTTATATATACAAATATATATACACAAACCAAAATCATGACACGCTTTCTAGAGTCTAAACTTAACAAACAGGTAATGTTCTGTCTAAAAAGTTTCTCTCATCCAAAGTTGTCTCCAGAGTTTTCAGCCAAGCCTGGCTGAGACCCATTTTTCATTAGGCAAACTCGCTGTTGATTTACTTACTCAGAGATTGGCGATGGAGTGTCTTAGCCCCCAAATACGATACAGCAAACCTTTGATATGCATTTCCAGATAGGGACCCTTCACCTGCCTCTCTGTTCTTCTCTTCCCATTAGTATCTTTCTTTGAAGTTTTCACAATACTTCATTTGCATTTGGTTCAGACTGGTGAGCAGCGACCAATTATGAACCACACAATGCTTAATTTACATTTAAATAGCCAGAAGAATATACATTTCTTGTGTGTTAGAAAGCCTGTTTTTCACCTTTGTTGGTGAGCAGACTTTAAGAACATACTTGAAGTATATATACATAACTCCTTACATAATAACTGCACATGCATTTTACAAGGATGTTGGTAAGAACATAAGATCAGCTATACAAGGTCAGACCAAACGTCCATCTAGCCCAGTATCCTGTCTCATAGACTCATAGACTCTAGGACTGGAAGGGACCTCGAGAGGTCATCGAGTCCAGTCCCCTGCCCTCATGGCAGGACCAAATACTGTCTAGACCATCCCTAATAGACATTTATCTAACCTACTCTTAAATATCTCCAGAGATGGAGATTCCACAACTTCCCTAGGCAATCTATTCCAGTGTTTAACTACCCTGACAGTTAGGAACTTTTTCCTAATGTCCAACCTAAATCTCCCTTGCTGCAGTTTAAGCCCATTGTCTTCCCAGAGAAGTCAATGCCAGGTGCCCCAGAGGGAATGAACAGAACAGGTAACCATCCAGTGATCCATCCCATCACCCATTCCCAGCTTCTGGCAAACAGAGGCTTGGGACACCATCCCTGTTCGGAGTGACACAGGCTTTTATTAGATACCTCACATGACATGCTTTTGGTGAGTTGGAATGCTAATATGAGACTCAGGAGATTCCTGTAACCTCTATGCACCCACCTCTATGCCCCTTGCCAGTTGGCACAAAGAGATTCCTGGATCACAGTGCTTAAGAAAATTGGACGATTTTACATGTCAGTGGTCAAGTAAAAACCATAAGATTTTTGTACAGATAAAAACAGCAAAAAAGTGGATGGCTGCTATTATCCACATTTTTCAGATGGGAACAAGTAAGATACACAGGAAGTGAGTGTATGAGTCCAGGGGTTTCTTGTCTACTGAAATGAAATATTACTGTAATATCCCTGATCTGTGAAGGACTTTGATCCACTGATGAGTGGCGGTGCACTTAATGCCTTTGTCCTGCTTTCAGATTAGTTAAGCAACCTGTAATGTATACTGAGAAAGGTTCTGCTAAATGAAGGGGAACTTCTGATCACTCTAAATGGCTGAGAATTTTAGGCGCCACATGAAACTGTTCATATTTTTTTTCCAGAGAACCTAAATTAATTTCAATTTACTCGCCCTCACCCCCATCTTCCCGCTCATTTACGGCAAATTTTGATGCATAACAAAATGACAAAACTTTTCTGGTGCTGCCATGTTTCAAAAATAGCTCAGCTGCCCTGCATAACATGTGACTCGTTTATTCTTTTATCCAGTTTAATATATTGTTACAATTCCAAATCAGGCAAAAATGGCAAGATCTCTTCTTCTGACATAGATACTTGCGACAAAGACATGGACATTTTTCCCCTCCAGTTTATGACACCTGCCAATCACCATCACTAAGCACATACAATTATGTTGTTATAGAGACATGCAAATATCTCCAATGACACAATGGGAGAAATCCTGCTTGCCTGCCATCCTCACCAAGCAGCACTATTGCCATAAGTGCCAAAGTATAAAAGACTCTCCAGGAAAACAGATTAAAAGCAAAGAAACTCTGACTTAAATTCCCACCTCAAGACACCCCCTCAAGCAAAAACCCGAATAAGCAGAGAGGCCTTGCAACTAAGCTCCTAACGATAAACAACATTTTCAAGGTCAATTTCCTATGACCTTCAGTGCTCACCATTTTCTGCTCAGCTTCATAGATTATCATTTGAAATGGATTTATACCTTCCCTTTATGGCATTACTTTGCACTTCATTTAAACGTGTATGTTTGGATTTGTTTCTCTGCTTCATACACACAAGCCGTAACAAGACCACAAGGCTCAGCTGGGTTTCAATTGACTAAAATGACTATTCAGCAACGCAGCATGTTATAAATGCCAAACCAAATCAAGAAGAGTCAGGCACACCGTTTTTTCCTTCTCTTCCCCACTGTTAGTGATATTGTTTTAGATATCTTGTCTTTTTTTATGTTGTGGAACTCTGATTTTCAAGAAAATGTTTTAATAGCCTCTAATAGAAAACAAAAAGTTGTATTTAGTGCTTTTCCAAGATTTGAGATTCCTCTTGCAGACCAGTAGCATGCTCACTTTAGATAAGATTAAAGCTGATGGAGATGAAGCTGTGCTGGCCCACATCCTTGGGCTTGCTCCAGGGCCTCTAATCTGCATTTCATCGCGATGTGAGCACATGTTCCCATTATTGGTACACTCATCTGCATCACTCTGAATGTTAATCACACGCTAACCCAATTTCCTCAACGAATTTATTACTTACTGTTCATTAAAGTTCATGAAACCTAATGTGAGCCCGAAATAAGTAGAACAACCTTAACAAGCAGTTCTTAGCTACAGAGAAACTCAGACTTGGTAATATAAGCCCAAGGGTCTAATGCTTAAAATGTATATATCAAAATCTTTCATATATTCCTTTTGTGCACGTATGTTTGTGTGTGTGTGTGTGTGGCAGGGCTGGGGGTTGAAAGACTATAATAGTATTACGGTTGGCATTCTTGATAGGGTCCTGATTAGCCAATCAAAAGTCCTTGCTTTAACTTTTAAACTTTTTGCTTCAGTGAACTGACAGGGAGCATACTGAAGGGTGAAGCCAGAAATGATGTTTTGTCCTGCTTTCCCTCAGGAATTATTTATTTCTGGTGGCCCTGATCCTGCTACCGCTTATACACATGCTTAACATTAAACACGTAAGTAGTCTCATTGATTTCAATGAGACTGCTATCGCGCTTAGGAGTTTAGCACAGGCATAAGCTTGGGAACTCTGTCTTCTGAATAAGGAGACAATACAAAACAGAATAAAGAAATGGGAGTTTTTTTAGACAGTATCAAACTGTAATAGATTTATTCTATGGTATTTTAGCTCATGTTAGTCATGTTCTCATATTTTCTGTGACCAAATACATATGCTCGGTGATTACTCAAGTGGAGAAGAGTTTTTGGAAAGATATGATGAGGAAAATCAGCCTAATAATGGGAACCCACCTGCCTTCATTACTAGAAATGTGACTGCTGCACAATCACAATAAATGACAATAGTTAACATACCAACAGCATCTCTGTGGTATCCATGGCAAGTCTGACTGAGCAGAACATACTCTGGAAAGTACATACAGTAACTCCTCACTTAAAGTCATCCCGGTTAATGTTGTTTCATTGTTACATTGCTGATCAATTAGGGAACATGCTCGTTTAAAGTTCTGTAATGCTCCCTTATAAGGTCCTTTGGCAGCTACCTGCTTTGTCTATTGCTTTCAGGAAGAGCAGCCTGTTGGTGCTAGCTGGTGGGGGCTTGGAACCAAGGTGGACTGGCAGCCCCCTATCAGCTCCCCCTATCAGCTCTCTGCTCCCCTAAGTTCCCTGTGCAGCAGCTGCCCAGCAGACTAGCAAATGCAGCTGTCCTGCCCCCTACTGCCATGTGCTGCTCCTGCCCTCTGCCTTGGAGCTGCTCCCAGAGACTCCTGATTGCTGTGCAGGGGGGAGGGAAGGAAGACAGGGGCTAATGTCAGGGTGTCCCCCTCTCCCCTGCTCCTGCACCCTGCTTACCCCATCTTCCATAGAGCAGGGGGGACACACCAGGGATCAGCATGGAGGGAGCTTTCAGCAGCTGGGGTCTCGGCATATCTCCCTCCATTTCTGCTGCCTTGTAGAGTGAGAGAGTTAACTCTTGAGGGCTCAGACAATTGCTAGTTCATCATTTAGCAGTAATGGAAATATTCCACCCTTTGACTCCTCCACCTCAACCAAGCTTCACAATCATCATCACTGTGTACCAATATTAAATTGTTTGTTTAAAACTTATACTCTGTGTGTGTGTATATATATATATAGTGTATATATATATATAGATATAATATAGTCTTTTGTCTGGAGAAAAAATTTCCCTGGACCGTAACCCCCACATTTACATTAATTCTTATGGGAAAATTGGATTCGCTTAACATCATTTTGCTTAAAGTTGCATTTTTCAGGAACATAACTACAACATTAAGTGAGGAGTTACTGTACTTTTTGATGCAACAATTACCATTGAAGGTGTCCTAACTCTCTTGACACTATGTAAGAATCACCATTGGAAAGCTACATGAAATAACATTACATTTCAAGGGAAACACTAGCATAAAAATGGACTTGGAAAGAGCATTTCAGGCAGCGAAAACTGTGACTGACAAGTTTTCTGCGCCTAAGAGATTTCACAGGATGCAAGGTTTCAGGTGGGCACTTAAGCGCATGCTTAACTTTAAATGCTTGAATAGCTCCACTGGAGTCAACAGCACTACTGACATGCTTAAAATTAAGTGCATGCTTAAATGTACTGCTGAATTGGGTCCCAAAGCAGTTGCATTTGATTCTCTCTCTTTGGAAGAAGGCAATAACATTTATTCTAATCAACAGTTACAATAATCATTGGTCTCTACATCTCTAATGAACTCTGTGCATTTTAAATAATCTGAATTTCTTACAACAATCCCTCAAAATCTTGTGAGGACACCTCTACAACCCTGCTGAGTCCCCAGTGTAAAGTGCTAAGACACTCCAAAAGATTTTATGATTGAAATATTCAATAGGATAACACTAGTGCCAGGATAATGAAGCCTTTGGAGGATTTGTTTAATCAAGGGTAAAATAATTTTAAAAGAAGTTTTAAAGGAAGCAAACATGTCTGGAGGAAAAAAATACATTGACTTCTTGCCAAAGAAGATTATTTCTACAAACCAGAAAACGACACCTGTTGGCAGTTTAATGCTAATGTGAAGTCTGTTTCTAGGCTAAAAATTATGCATCAAGAAAAATATAAATATAATTTTTGTTCACAGCTGTGTAAATGAAAACACATCTGTTAAGAAAAGGAGTTACAGATGTCTATTATCCATTATTCAAAATTTCCACAGCCACTGAATTAATCTATGTTGAAATTAGAAATTTACTATTTTTTAATTAAATCAATTTGCATTTTTTGGCTAATTGAATAATACAAAACCATAGAGAGGAAGGATGGTTTTGTGATTAAGGCGCTGGACTAGGACTCGAGAGATCATGACTCAATTCCTCATTCTGCCACAGGTTTCCTAAGTGATCCAGGACTTAATCTCCCTGGGCCTCAGCTCTCCATCTGTAAAAAGGGGCTAGTAATACTTTCACTCTCCCACTCTGTCTTGTCTATTAGATTGTAAACTCTTCAGGGAAGGGACTCTCTTTTTCTATGTGAACATAAAGTGCCCACCACAATGGGGCCTCAATCTGAGCTGGAGTTTGTTGACGCTGTTCTAGTATAAATTAATGATAACCATCACCACCCATGACCTTTAGCATATACCATTAGTACAGCATATTGGTGGAGCATATAGCCATCATTTTGGGTGGCACAGGGTATTATGCAAGGAGTGTAAAACAGGGATTAGACTAAACAACTGGGATTCAAGACTTCTGGCTGGGATGATTGAACCTTGGCAGTTCTTTGTGAAAAGAGGAAGAGAGACAGAGAAAGGAGTCTCTATTGTGCATAATATCTGTCTCTTAGGGAATGAAGAAAATCTTTAATTAATATGCTTCAAATCTAAAAGGGATTTTTTCCCCCTGAAAAGTACTCTCTGTTTTCAAGACAAATCCCAAAGCTTAAGTCTTAGAGTCAGCACAGAGTTACTGTATTGTACGCCAACACTGCCCACCGTACATGATCCCTTGGTATTTTGAATTCTGCACAAGACATGATTAGACACAACAGGTTATGCTTTTGGCATATTTTCTTCCTTTTTCTATGTTGTTCTATAAAGTGTGGTATTATAGAACATTGTATTTTCAGTTAGGGGAGAAATTCTGATTCCATTTAAGTTAAGGGAGTTTTGCTATTGAATTCAGTGGTGCCAGGATTTCACCCCAGATCTTTATTATTGGGACTGTAGAATGTGTGAGATTTACGTATAAGTGATAAAAAAAATAGGTTTATTTATCTCAGAAAGGAGAATTTATTGTCACATCAGAGTGCAAAAAGGTGACTTGAAATGAATGGAAGGGACAATTAACACACAAAGAAAATACTTCTTCACATAGTACGGAGCCTAGACACCATCCTGATGAGTTTCTAGATATCAAGTTGATGATCACCTTAGAAATCCATGAAGAGATACACAGCTTATAGAATATGCTGATTTTACTGGATTTTCAACAGGCCTTGATAACTTTATAACCCATAAAAATATTTATAACTAACACAGTTTATAGGAGTAATACAGTATTTTAGGGCATAAGCAGGAATAAAGAAGCAATTTAGCACCCCCACATGTCCAGCACTGTAAAATTGCCAGATGCATCACAGGAGATTTTTACCTTCCTCTGACGCACCAGGAGTTGCCTATTGTCAAAGGCAAGTTTACAGGACTTGATGGGCCAATGATTTCTTGCAGTTTGTAAAACCCTGCTTTCTGCTTCTCTGTTAACATTAATATCCTTCAAACAAATTACCTACGGGGATGTTTTCTCTGTTCAATGTTTTAATGTTCATTAAGAGCTCTTATGGCCTCTATGTCTCTAAATGCATTTATTCAGAAGTAAACTACATGAGTTCACTTGGTCACATTTTCAAAAAGTTGCAGTATATTTTTATTACCTGTTTTACATTAGATAAGCATGAAATCTAATGGTTACTGTTGGATACACCACCACAGTTTTACTATAGTAATTAGCCAATGCTTGTACAGTGATTTGAAGCTGTAAACTACTACAAGTGCTCAGTATTAATTGGTGCATCCTGTGTAAAATGTTCTAAACTTCTGAATGCTAAGCACAAAATGAGTTGTTATTCTGTGTGTAAGATTAATTGTATTAATCACATTTTCATCACAGAAGCATAGGACTGGAACGGATCTCAAGAGGTCATCTAGTCCAGCCCCCTGCATTCATGGCAGGACAAAGTATTATCTAGACTGTTCCTGATAGGAGTTTGTCTAACCTGCTCTTAAGTATCTCCAATGATGAAGATTCCACAACCTCCCTTTGGCAATTTATTCCAGTACTTAATCACCCTGACAGTTGGGAATTTTTTCCTAATGTCCAACCTAAACCTCCCTTGCTGCAATTTAAGCACATTGCTTCTTGCCCTATCCTCAGTGGTAAAGTAGAACAATTCTTCTCCCTCCTCCTTGTAACAAGCTTGTATATACTAGACAACTGTTATCATGTCCCCTCTCAGTCTCCTTTTTTGCAGCCTAAAACACCCAATTTCTTCAATCTGCCCTCATAGGTCATGTTTTCTAGACTTTTAATCACTTTTGTTGCTTTTCTCTGGACTTTCTCCAATTTGTCCACATCTTCTCTGAAATGTGGTGCCCAGAACTGGACACAATACTCCAGTTGAGGCCTACTTAGTGCGGAGTAGAGCAGGAGAATTACGTCTCGTGTCTTGCTTACACCACTCCTGCTAATACATCCCAGAATGATGTTCGCTTTTTTTGTAACCATGTTACACTGTTGACTTACATTTAGCTTGTCGTCCACAATGACCCTCAGATCCCTTTCTGCAGTACTCCTTCCTAAGTAGTCATCTCTCATTTTATATGTGTGCAACTGATTGTTCCCTCCTAAATGGACTACTTTGCATTTGTCCTTATTGCATTTCATTCTATTAACTTCAGACCATTTCTCCAGTTTGTCTAGATCATTTTGAATTTTAATCCTATCCTGCAAAGCACTTGCAACCTCCCCCAGCATGGTATCGTCCATAAACTTTATAAGCGCACTCTATATACCATTATCTACATAATTGATGAAAATATTAAATGGAACTAGACCCAGAACTGATCTCTGCGGGACCCTACTCATTATGCCCTTCCAGCATGACTGTGAACCATTGATTACTCTCTGGAAACAATTTTCCAACCAGTTTTGCACTCATGATATAGTAGCTCCATCTACGTTGCATTCCCCTAGGTTTGTTTATGAGAAGGTCATGTGTATCAAAAGCTTTAGTAAAGTCAAGATATACCAGGTCTACCACTTCCCCCCATCCACAATGCTTGTTACCCTCTCAAAGAAAGCTTTCAGGTTGGTTTGACACGATTTATTCTTGACAAATCCATGCTGACTGTTACTTATCACCTTATTATCTTCTAGATGTTTGCAAATTGGTCACTTAATCATTTGCTCCATTATGTTTCCAGGTACAGAAATTAAACTGACTGGTCTGTAATTCCCCGGGTTGTCCTTATTTCCCTTTTTATAGATTGGCACTATATTTGCCCTTTTCCAGTCTTCTGGAGTCTCTCTCATCTTCCATGATTTTCCAAAGATAATTGCTAATGGCTCAGATATCTCCTCAGTCAGCTACTTAAGTATTCTAGGATGCATTTCATCAGGCCCTGGTGACGAAGACATCTAACTTGTTTGATTAATTTTTAACTTCTTCTTTCCCTATTTTAGTCTCTGATCCTACCTCATTTTCACTGGCATTCACTATGTTAGATGTCCAATCACCACCAACCTTCTCGGTGAAAACCAAAACAAATAAGTCATTAAGCACTTCTGCCATTTTCACATTTTCTGTTATTATTCCCCCCTCCCATTGAGTAACGGGCCTACCCTGTCATTGGTCTTCCTCTTACTTCTAATGTATTTGCAGAATGTTTTCTTATTACTCTGTATGTCTCTAGCTCAGAGGTCGGCAATCTTTCAGAAGTGCTGTGCCAAGTCTTCATTTATTCACTCTAATTTAAGGTTTCGTGTGCCAGTAACACATTTTAATGTTTTTTAGAAGGTGTCTCTGTCTATATTATATAACTCAACTATTGTCATTTGAAAAGTAAACAAGGTTTTCAAAATGTTTAAGAAGCTTCATTTAAAATTAAATTAAAATACTGATCTTACACCACTGGCCCGCTCAGTCCACTGCTGGCCTGGGGTTCCATTCACCTAGGTGGGCAGCAGGCTGAGCGGGACCAGCGGCCAGGACCCCAGCTGGCAAGGGGCCGGCAGCCAGAACCCAGGGCCGGCAGTGGATAAGTGGGGCTAGCGGCCGGGATCCCAGACCGTCAGTGGGCTATGCAGCTCAGCCTGCTGCTGCTCAACCCGCTGCTGGTCTCGGGTCCCGGCCGTGCCCACATAGAGTAGGGGTTTGGCAGTGGGCTGAGTGGGCTGGCAGCCAGGACCCCGGCAGGCAGCCGCTTGCCATTAAAACTCGGTTCGCGTGCCGTCTTTGGTACGCATGCCACAGGTTGCCAACCCCTGCTCTAGCTAGTTTGATCTCGTTTTGTGCCTTGGCCTTTCTAATTTTGTCCCTACATACTTGTGTTATTTGTTTATATTCATCTTTTTCATCATCATGAAGCCTTTACACTGGCACAGCATTGGTCTAACTTCTATAACAAATACTAGTTTCACAAAAAATTGCCTGAAATCTGAAGCCCCGGGAAGGACTAATAAATGGACAACAAAACAAACATGGACTAAAGCAGAATATGCCATTTGTTGGATACCCTTTTGTTGGGCAGTCATTTTTCTGTTCAGAAAAGCTTCTCTCAAACCAAAAACGTGAAGGGGGGGGAAGAGTAAAGTATGAGGAATAAAATGGAAGAATTATAGGAACAGAAACAAAATCATGGGACTATTATAATAAATCAAAGTCTGAGTCATTTTATCTTAGAGTGAACACATTAAAGACTGTAGTGCTGGCAAGCAGAGTGAGAGTAGAGTTAAATGCAGGAGTGGCTCTAGGTATTTTGCCGCCCCAAGCACAGCAGGCAGGCTGCCTTCGGCGGCTTGCATGCGGGAGGTTCCCGGTCCCGTGGATTCGGCGGCAGCCTGCGGGAGGTCCCTGGTCCCACGGATTCGGCGGCACACCTGCGGGAGGTTTGCCAAAGCCGCGGGACCAGTGGACCCTCTGCAGGCATGCTGCCAAAGGCAACCTGCCTGCTGCCCTCGCGGCGACCGAGAGAGTGCCCTCCGTGGCATGCCGCCCCAGGCACACGCTTGGCGTCCTGGTGCCTGGAGCCGCCCCTAGTTAAATGAAACCCGCAGCTCTGGATTCAGACTTTCTGGCTCAGCTCTGCTTTTTATATATATGGTCTGGTAATATTTGCAGAAAGGCTACATGACGCATGTAAAGCTGTGTGTGATCAAAGCAACCTGCTAAGAAGAAATGTGTTTGCCTTTGCATCAGCAAGATCTCAAGGTAGAACTTCCAAAAGGATCTCCTAAAACTAGTGTCTTGGAAGGTGTGGGAGGATTGAAAACTTGGATCTTGCCACCCAGTGAGGCAATAAAACAACAGTAAGCATCATATACTCTTTTGCTCCACTCTAGACTCAAATGACTGAGGATAACATGCCCCAGGTCTTTACAAAGTTCAGGCTGGAGATAAGCACATCCAGGACTGTATACTCAAATGCTACACCTACACTAGGAGCTAGGGGTGTGATTCCCAGCTCACAAAGACATACTCATGCTAGCTCCCATCGATCTAGCATGTGAAAAATACTGGTGTAACCACTAGGGTTGCCACCTGTCCAGGTTTTCCCAGCATCATCCTTTTTCTGAGGTAGCTGTTCTGGGAAATCTGTAACAGTGGCCAACACACACTGCCAGCTGTCCAGTTTCATGGGCTCAGGATCATCCCAGAAGTCCTGGGTTTTTTTTCTGTACCTCAGAGGAGGCAACCCTAGTAGCCATGGTACCATGGGCAGCGACAGCACAGGCTAACCATGCTATAGCTCATGCTGCCACTCATGCGACAGCAGCCACACAACTTTTTTGTGCACCAGCCTGTTGAGAGTTAGAGTGAGTATGTCTACATGAGCTGGGAATCCCACGGACAGCTCCAAGACATATACAAAATGGCAGAAGGAATATGAAGATCTAAAAAATCTATGTGTTTAATACATTACAGAACTGAGGAGTGCGTGTATGTGTGTGTGTGTGACAAAACTAATTATATAGGTAAGTCAATAAAACTTACCTATATAATAGCATAGAGGAATTTCTGGTAAGATCCAGCATCTGAAAATGGAAATCGTTTATTATATGGAAACCATCCAAAATAGGAAAACAACCACAGCTGGGTTCTTGCTGATATTATACTGACTACCAATGGCTCTGGGTAGCCTATATGCAAAAGCTCTGGTGTCTGTGGAGGCTCATCTCAATTCACTTAAAGGAAGACTAGTGAGGAACAGGACGGCCAGAATGGGGAGAGTTCTGAAAGCTTCTGTGAACTGTGGAGTGAAAGCTGTGAAGGCAGCATCTGGGGAATTTGAAAGAATGACAGTGATAAACATAACGGTCCAAAAGACCGTGTGACAGAATTCAAATCCTGCTCTCTGCTTCTCTTTGGAAAAGAATCTCCATTGTTATGATCACTGTGATGTTTAAGTTATTCATTCAGAAGGAGCCAGCCCTGGCTTTTTCATATTGATAACACACTCTAGAGAAAAACACAGTTGACTGTAGGCCCTTTCTTGAAAGGTCACACAAGCTCCATTGAGAGATGCTAACAAGATGTTCAAATAGAATCAAAAGAATGACACAGTTTACAGAGGATGGAAAGGATTTATTTTTATGATCACAGTGAATGTACAGATCATTGTACACAATCTCTTTGGCGGCTTCACTCCAATCCCTAAGGGGCACTTTCTACATCCAACTAAACCCCTCTCTGTAGCTCAATACAATTGGGTCTCTCTTTGCCGAAGGGAGGTTAAAACTGGAGCAGCAGCAATGTTGCAGGGTAGGACTGAGGTGAATTGGCTGAGCTCCATGGAGAAGCTTACAGACTAGCTGTTCCTACCATGCCTGGCTCTATCACTTACTTATTTATAGTACAGTAGTTTGCAAAGGCCCCAGTCATGATTGGGACTCCCTTGTATTCCATAAAACAAAGAATAAAAAATGTTCTTACCTCAAGGAGCTTAGTCTAAATTGGGGCTGGCAGCCTGGGCACCACGCCTGCCTCACCAGATCATTTTATTTAACCTGCCCATTGGTGGCTGGTGAAAATATTCTTGGGGGACTGTAGCCAAAGGTGGGTCTGGATGGGCCATGACCCAACCGATTAGTACTCAATCCTATCTACATCTTAGTGCCAGGTACAGTGCTTCAAGTGAGGGGAGTTATGGGGGGTTCAGAGCGGGCCTGAATCTCGGTCTGAGAACAGGAGTCCATACTCCAGCTGGCAACACCATTAACCCAACCACCTCTCCATCACTCACATTGGAGGGGCTTTGCCCCAAGCTACCCTGCTCTGGTGAATGCCTTCCCATTGGCTCTCATCTCCCATTGCCAGTCTGACCGTGGCCAGCTCCCCTCTCTCTCCAGCCCTTGGGAGAATCAGGCCACAGTTCTAACAATGGGGAGGTATTAGCCGGAGCTGGGGATGGAGTTGCAGCCTGTGCTGATGAGGAAGCAGAACTGAGCTGAGAGAGATGAGGCAGCAGCCACTTTACTAAGGCAGTGAACTGGATCAATCTTAAATGTTCTCCCTCTGTCTGGCCTGCAAAAGAGTTTTGTGAATTTTGTGGCCCTCTGCCACTTAAAGTTGCCAATCCCTGAAGCAGAGACAAGATATAACAGGTGGATGCAGAACACAATGAGGCAGAGGGAAGGTGGAAGAAAAGGGTACATAAGGTTGCAGAAGTAAAGGAACAGAAGATAGCTTAAGTTCTTAGCTAAGCATGCAGTTGGCAGGTTTTCAAGGTGGTTTGTTGTTTTCAACCAAAAAAGGGGTGGGCAAAAGATACTGATGGATCACTAACAGGCCACAGGTCTAGCCATTAACCCTCAGCAGCTCACCCTGGACATCATGGCAGAGTGTAGCCCAGTGGGCTAGTTTGCTTTCATTATATTTACTGCTTTGCATTATATTCAGCAGTAATCTTCTTATACGTTTCTTATTTTCTTATAGGTTTGATTATTTGTTTTATTAAAATAGCTTTATATTAGGGTATATTTTGGCTGTAACACAAGGAACCTGCAGGCCACATTCTGCATGGTGAGCTAAGGCAAAGTTAGCATATATATGCCTGGGACCTTTCACCTAGATAAATGGAGCTAAAATTTAAGGTCTGTGTATGACTGCGACCTTTAACACAGAGGATGCGTTAAAGCATGTTGGCACAGAGGCTTTCCTAAGTTCATACCTGTCATAAACAGATAGTTAAGGGTTAATGTCTCTTTTACGTGTAGAGGGTTAACAAACAGGGAACCAAACACCTGACAAGGGGACCAATCAGGAGACAAGATACTTTCAAATCTCGGTGGAGAGAAGCCTTTGTTTGTGTTTTTTGGGTTTGGCTTTGTTCACTCTGGGTCCTGGAAGGGGCTAGACGTGCAACTAGGTTTCTTGCCAATCTCCCTGCTACAGTCTCTTATATATTCAGAATAGTGAGTATTTTAGTAAGAAAGGCGGTTATAGTCTTTTGATTGTTTCTGTATTTGCAAATGTGTATTTGGCTGGAAGTATTTTAAATTGTATTTCTGCTGGAGGAGGCTTTTTCTCCAGTTTCTATAAGCTGACAAACCCTGTAACTTTTACCATCTAAATTGCAGAAATAACTTTTACCTTTTTTCTTTCTTTTTATTAAAAGTTTTGCTTTTAAGACCTGTCTGATTTTTTCCCCTTGTTGAGGCAAGGGAATTGAGTTTGTACTTAACAGGGAAGAAAGGGAAGGGAGTGGGAGAAGGGAAAGGTGAATTTCCTCTTTGTTTTAGATTCACGGAGTTTGAATCTGTATTGCCTCTGGGTGAAGGGAAAAGAGGATGGGGGGGGAAGGTAACATTCCTCTCTGTGTGGTGATTCAAGGAGTTTGAATCACGGTGATCTCCTAGTGTACCCAGGGCGGGAAAGAGCTGGGAGGAAGGAAGGAGGGGGAAGGGAAATGGTTTATTCTCCTTTGTTGTAAGACTCAAGGAATTTGGGTCTTGGGGTCCCCAGGAAAGGTTTTTGGGGAGACCAGAGTGTATCAGGCACTGGAATTCCTGATTGGTAGCAGCTTATCAGATCTAAGCAGGTAATTAAGCTTAGAGGAATTCATGCTGGTACCCCAACTTTTGGACTCTAAGGTTCAGATTGGGGAAAGATACTATGACAATACCCTTTTAAACTTAACAGGTACACCACAGCTTAGAACCTGGAAAGAACTGAAATAACCAGTTAGGACAGAAATAATAAATGTGCTACCTAACCACAAAGGGGCCATGGTAATGAACTGATGTATATAATAAGTTGAGGTCATTGATATACTAACCGATAGGAAAAAGACACTCCAACATCAGTGAGGTGAGGAAATACAAATAAGGAGAAGGGAAAATCCCCTACTGAATATGCATCAAACATAACGGCGTCAACGTAATATATTATTAAAATGGCCTCCCAGCCTATGGGCAGTGAAAAAGAGAGATGTAGTCCTTGGGAGGTGCCGGAATGAGGGCCACTGGCGATGATGGGGAAGGTGATGGTGACAAGGAAGATGATGGCTAACATTTCAGGTTGTTCTACAGGAGATGGTGTGAGTACATGGATGTGTAGATGTACGTTCTGTAATATCTCTATCTATCTTACTAAGTTGCGGTGTTTGTGACTATGCTAAATGTGTTAATAAACTATATTTGTAGATATAAAAGAGTTCCTATATTGTGAGTGTTGCAACTGTGCGCATCGGGGTTCCCAACTATAATCATTTAAATAATGCTGGGCCTGATCTTGGGGCAAGAACCTGTCAACCCTCAAAGTGATAACTGGGGATTCTTAAGTAATTAATATAATTAACACAAAATCTAAGATCAGGCTACACACAGGTGGATATTAAGGAAGGATTTGAAGGTGGACAGAATAGTGGCTATACAAAATGATTTGGGGAGCATAAGCTGTGATGAGAAAGGTGATTTTGGGAGAAGTGTCTGAGTCTGGGTAGCTGCCATCATTGCAAAAGTAAAAGGGGTACATTGTCCCAGTGGGTTAAATCTGGATAAGTGGAGGGATTTAAATTATGGAAGGCGTAGAAGCAAAGGACCAGAAGTTTGTGTCTGATATAGTGGAGAAGGGTGGTTCTAACATGATCAAAATGATAAGATAGGAAGGTGATTCTAGCAGCAATATTTTGAATGGACTTAAGAGGACAAGAAGGCAATGGTCAAGGTGTGTTAGCCCCTTTCTTCCATATATACCAAATGTACATAAAATAAAATAAAAAATATTGTAAGAATAAAAACACTAGCATTAACATTTTAGACTGTAAGCAGTCTTTTATGGTGACTCTGCTCTTTTTCCATGGCTATTACAGATAAAGAAATTTTGCTTGCAAGAGCTGTGAAATAGGTTCAGCTACAGTATTGGAACCTAAATAGCTTTGTGCCATCCCATCAAGTTTACTGCGGCACTTCTATTTCATTAATCCACCAGAGAAGCTTTACTGGATTCCCCACACAAACACATTTGCTGAACAAATCACGTGCACAAAAAAAGGCATCTGGTTACAAATTAAATAGGTAGCATCTGACCAGAGAAACCGTGTACAGGTGTTCAAAATAGATGATACAAGCAGAAATCTTTACAGAGGAAAGATGACAATAAACACAATTAATATTTTAAAATCTGTGCAGATTCTTATAAGCTTTTGTCTAAGTCCCGGAAGAGTAATAGGCTGTAAGACTGGCCGTGTACATGATGGAAAGAGAAACTGCACATCTTATACTCTTTAAATCTTATTATGCTAGGTATCACATCCGTAATCAAGCACAATCCCCAGTAGAAGCGATCTGAATAGTAGTGATATTGATAAATTATATTCTGTCCACATTGCTAGGGTGCTTGTAATGTGTTAAAATGCCTGGAGGATCAACGAGCTACTCTCATAATATATAGAGAGAAATCTTGCTGTGTCTATCTAGAGACAGTTTCTCATCTAATGGAGTGTGGTTGGAGGATCTCTGTTTAATTCATGTATTTAACTCTTGATCTCCATCACTTCACAGTGTTTCTTTGCTAACTGCAATATATAGAAGCCATTAGGCAATAGGACTAAGATTGACTTTTCTTCCTTCAAGAATTACACAGAATAATTCAGGCTTATTAACGTATGTGAAAGAGTTCACATGGCTGGCAGTAGCAAAAGAGAGTCCAGCAGCCAGCAGAGAGGTTTAATTTTAAACCTTAGGTAAAGGCAACAAAAGGAATATCTATATTTCACATTGTGGCATCTCTGAGTGTCCAATAGGCAGCTAAGCTAGCACTTCTACATGATGACAACCTATAGTCCTGTGTGTTTAATAAAAAGATAACAGGAATTTTAATTATTATTGGTTGTTTTTATAACAGTAGTGCTAGAGACCAACCAAGAATGGGGCGCACTGTGCTAGGCACTGGAGGAACAAGAGTAGTAGACCATACCATAATGAACTTATTGTTAGAGTGTTACTGCCCTCTGCTGGAATGAAAGAGCATTGCTCAAGTTTGTGCCATAAGCCCTATACTAACCGTCGTTTTCGTTTAGCTCGAGGGATAGGGCATTGTACTTCTGGATTCTGAGGACTTGCACTCTATCTCCACTATCCCTGTGATGTTCTGGTTGTGCAACACAACAACAACCATGATGTCACCTAGGTAGCCAGGGATATATTACCATATAGTCTATATTGTCATATAAAAATGTTATGTTGTAGCTAAGGTAGAACTCGTAATTCAAACCATTGTCACTGATGAACAGCAAATGTTCAAACCTATGGAAATGCAACTGCTAAGTTAAAATATAAAATTCCCACAACACACTTACACACCCTATTCACAGACTGAACCTTTGGGGCTGTGCTGTGCTGACATGTATGCAGGTGACAAGTGTGAGCAGGTTGCTGCACAGGAAAAACTGGGTCCTGCAACCAGGAGGGAACAGTGAAGCTAAAGTTTGATGAGTTTGCTCGTTCTTGTGATGACTTAAAACTCCTGAAGAGTAAATGTCCTAATGAGATGCAGGTCTTCTCTTTGAAGGCAAACACCCTCATCAGTCTCTAACTTCACATGTTCCCTCACTCTCACTAGCATTTCCTGGTCAGTCAGTCAGAGATCCTCACTGCCTAATCCTCAGACACTGCAAACAACAACAAAAAACCCATTCAGCTCTCAGTAGTCTCCTGCCTCCACACACTTTCCTACATGTCCCATCTTGGTTCCCCTCACCCACCAAAACAATCTATCGCTCCCATACCCATATTTGAAGTAGTGAGCAGGGAAGAATGATGATTGGGCCCACATTCATTCCCTGGGCTGCTCAGGAGGTGGAGGGATTGTAAAGGGAAAATTGTAAAGTTACAGTCCAGACCTGAACAGTTAGAAACACCAACACCTTCCACTCTCCCCACTCCCCTATCTCAGTGGAACACCCAGCAACAGCTAGGGACCAGGGCTAACCCCTAAGGGGAGCAGAGTGGGGGCAGTCGGACAGGGCCGGCTTTAGGAAGTGCGGGGCCCAATTTGAACAGTTTCGACGGGGCCCCGACAGGGATGACTAAAAAAAAAACCAAACCAAAACAACAACAAAAAACACCTGTAAAAAAACACGTGGGACTTGTATTCACTGGGCGGTGCTCTGAGTCTTCGGCGGCACTTCGGAGGTGGGTCGTTCACTCGCTCCAGGTCTTTGGTGGCACTGAAGGACCCGCCGCCGAAGTGCCGCCGAAGACCCAAAGCAAGTGAAGGACCCGCCGCCGAAGTGCCGCTGGAGACCCAAAGTGCTGCCAGGTGAGTAAAAATTAAAAAGGCACCTCTAGCCAGGGAAGGGATTCTCACTGGGTGTGGGACCCTCTTAGGCGCGGTGCCCGATTCGGGGGAATTGGTGGAATTGGCCTAAAGCCGGCCCTGCAGTCAGAGGTCAAGTGCTGGAGGAGGAGGACTGAAAGCACTAGCACTTCCTTGGGTTCTCCAGCCAACAGACATGCCAAGCCTCACTGAAAGTAGGGATCTGGTGCGAGGAGCCACAGCACAAGCAGTGCAGCTGGAGATCTCCTCTTCTAGAGCATCACATCTCTGCTCAAGAGTGGCAATCTGCAGAGACAATTTAATGAGGGACGATTCACGATTTTATTCTCCCTTTATGCCTTCTGCATCATATATAATTGAAAGGCAGGATATATAATGAATCTTTTCTATTTAAACTCCAGAAAATTAGCATTCTGCCCCCATCCCCAAATATTTTACACATTTTGATCAACCCTGACATTACGGTAGGTCTGGGTGGGCACACCTCAGAGACACAAGGAGGGGAGAAAAAGGAGTGTAACAGGTACACATGGTTGTGTTACAAATATTGTCCTAGCTAGAAACTTTGAAAAATGTCAGATATCAAGGAGCATATGTTAGATCTGCCCCTGAATAGTCACAGAACACTAAATTTACAAACACATAGAACCAATTTTAAAACCGCTCAGTACATTTGCATGCAGTGTCTGCAGAATGTCTTAAAATCAAGATTAATATGCACATTTTAACATCAGGGCCCAGATGACAGGAAGAAGGAGGGCAGACTACACACCCAATGAGCTGTGTAGAAAATCAGCAACAAATGGATGCTGGATGGATTTACATAAGCAGTAAAGACTGAAAAATGGCACACAGTCTCCCTAGTAAAAAGAATATGATGTTACTGTTGTGCTGGGAAGGCAAAATTTTCTAGATTTACTGTTATTCACAGCAAGGTTGGACAAAGCAGCTGAAATTAGTTCCAAATCTTACACCTCCACAACTGCCAAAGATAATAATCACAAGTGTTTGTCACATTAACCCAAAAGGAAAGCACTGTCTAATCGCTCAAACTCCACAAGAATTACAACCCCTTGAACCTCTGGGATTCTTTGGCTTTTTTCCCCTTTGTTGGCAAAAAAGCTAAATTCAGAGGCTGAAAAGAGAAAAATAGAGACCCCTAGATAGCTGTTCAGTTCCATCAGTTGTTTCCATGATGAGGAATTTTTAGAAGCAAAGATTATAACGGTCAAAGGCCTAGTTGATGTCTTCCTCGTTGACACAAAATACATTATTCATTCTCAGTAAGCGGTGTCTATAGAGACAGGACTGGAGGGCTGTGGCTTTTGAAGCTTAATGCTTCAGTTTTTCAAGTAAATGGACCTGTAAGGTGATCAGCCACTCTCCAAAAACCCTTCAGTATCCCAATGACATATGCCCCAAATTTTCTCTCAGGTTTCCTAACCTTTTTAATGAAAGAAAACGTCTCAGTTGTAGAAATATTCAGTGTCCTCTATTGCCATCTGCTAGTTTAAAATATATATTATATATAAAAAAATGCATTAAAAAATCAATAGCTTTCTCTTCTGCTAGCCTGTTATCAGGTCAGAGCAAGAGGCTGAGAGATCAGTATACCATGGTAAGAAATATTTCTCTGCACTTAGCCCACTGTAATTCAATCTTGGTAAAGAATGAAAACCCAGAATGCTGTCATGAGGCAAATACACTACTAAGAAATCCTAATATTCCTCCTGTTTCATAACATTCCGCTGAAGGGTGGGTGGAAAGATAAGAGCTACAATATTTCTAGTGTTAAAAGGGTGAAGTATTTTATTCCTATTTTTTTCTACCAGTGTATTTCCTCCAGTGAACATCAACCTGAAAGCTTTACATAGATCAGTGGATAAAGACCTTGAGTGTGATCCTGCGACAAAACTCCCAGTGCATTCAAGGTCAGGCACTGAGCACATTACAACACAAAGTATCCTTTTTTACTTTATTGAGTGGGTTAAATGCATCTAGTAAACTATGAAATTTATAGCAGCCAGAAACTTCTCACTAGGACTGGCTGAAAATTTTCTATCAAAACTTTTTTTTAATTGAAAACTGGGTTTTCATCTATGTGAAAATATTCACAAAAAGTGTCAGCTTTCCACAGAAAATGGTTCTCCCCCCTCAAAAAAATATATTTTGGCTTTTAAACCGTTTCTGTGAAGATATCCTGCATTGATGCCTCATGTGTGTTATAATTCAGTTGCATCATATCCTCATTCTGCAACAAGGGCCAGGCTACCCAGCTGGATTAAATCGCCCGTGATGCCAACTGCTTTTCCTCACTTTGACTAAGACCCCAATGCATCATGAGAGATGTAGTCCAAAAAGAGAACCCAGCATATAGAGATGAAGTGGAACATAAGCCACCACAACAGCATTTCTGAAACAAAATAATTTGGTTTTCATCTGAAATATTTAGGGTATTGATTTTTTTGGTGAAAAGCTGAACTTTTCTGCAGAAAAAAGTCCATTTTCCAACCGCTCTACTTTTCACCATCTAACATTCTGAGTAGTCTTTGCGTCAGACTTGTCCTTTCTATCTAGCAAATACAGTGTCAGCCTTCTGTAACTTCAGCATTTCCTCCATCAAATGAATTAATTCAGAGGTGTCAGGTGCCAAACTAGCATAGCTTCAGAGTGCAGTCGAGTTCCTTGGCTATTATAGAGAACTTTAGTATGAATAGTGACTCGTTTCCAAGCATCACTTAGTAAACAGCACAAGTGTCTTAAATAAAGGGAACTGTTATTGATCTCTGGGTATCCTAAACTCAGTAAAATATTGCAAGAGAATTGTTTTCTAACGAAACAGTCATTTAAATGCCATTAATTTTATACCTGTCATTCCTGTTTTACTACACTTGATCCCTAAATTGAGGACTTTAATGCCTTTTACGCCATTTTGGGATTTTGATTCAGATTTGAAGGCCTGGAAGTGGCTTTTTTTTTTTTTTTTTTTTTGCAGAGCAGTACATTATTGTTGGGACTGCCAGTGGCTACAGGTAGTTTTCAAATTTTATATTACATATCAAATGAGAGAGGAAATCTTAATATTTGTCACCTATACCAGCACAAGCACAATCTTTCTTCCCACCCCCAATATTATTTCAAAAGTATTTTCAGCTGTCAGATATAGTGCCAACATGCAGCAGCTGCACTGGCAGAGATACATAACTGTTATATTTTTGGTGACCTGAAATGCACTTCAAGATGGGATTTTTATAACTTTTTATAAAACTGACCATAAAAATAAAGTTTAATAAGTCATAAAAAACCCCAACAACCCTATATTAAAGAATTAGGTTTCGACAAAAGTGAGATTTATTAACTACTGATGCCCTGCCCTTTTTGCAGGGTACTGTGTTGCAGAATTAACAGCATGAAATTGCACAAGTTTCTTCTCTTAGAGAGAGGAGCTTGGAAGATATAACTGGGCCATTGATACTGACAGTGAATGGATATTTCCCTTCAGCTTATGCCAGAGATCCCGCTGCTTCAAACATTCAAGGGCCGCATTCAAATTGCAACACAGAAAATGTGGTGTCATCCCCTCAGAATGGTGTACATTACAGGGCAAAAATCTAAATGCGCGCCACCAACCAGAGGCAGAAGCTGAGCTAGAATAGAAATAGTCACCTTACTTAGGGCTAGTCAGGAAGACTATGAGCCCCCAATGTGATATGGCTGTGAAAAAAGGTAATGGTCTAGGGATGCATCAGGCGAGGTATTTCCAGTAGAGATAAGGAGGTGTTAGAACCGTTATACAAGGCAGCGGTGAGACCACATCTGGAATATTGTGTGCACTTCTAGTCTCCCATGTTTAAGAAGGATGAATTCAAACTGGAACAGGTACAGAGAAGGGCTACTAGGATGATCTGAGGAATGGAAAACCTGTCTTATGAAAGGATACTCAAAGAGCTTGGCTTGTTTAGCCTAACCAAAAGCAGGTTGAGGGGAGATATGATTGCTCTTTATAAATATATCAGAGGGATAAATATCAGGGAGGGAGAGGAATTATTTAAGCTCAGTACCAATGTGGATACAAGAACAAAGGGATATAAACTGGCCATCAGGAAGTTTAGACTTGAAATTAGACGAAGGTTTCTAACCATCAGCGGAGTGAAGTTCTGGAACAGCCTTCCAAGGGAGGCAGTGGGGGCAAAAGACCTATCTGGCTTCAAGATTAAGCTTGATAAGTTTATGGAAGGGATGGTATGATGGGATAGCCTAATTTTGGCAATTAATTGATCTTTGACTATTAGCAGTAAATATGCCCAGTGGTCTGTGATGGGATGTTAGATGGGGTGGGATCTGAGTTACTACAGAGAATTCTTTCCTGGGTGTCTGGCTGGTGAGTCTTGCCCACATGTTCAGGGTTTAGCTGATCGCCATATTTGAGATCGAGAAGGAATTTTCCTCCAGGGCAGATTGGCAGAGGCCCTGGGGTTTTTTCACCTTCCTCTGCAGAGTGAGGCACGAGTCACTTGCTAGAGGATTCTGTGCACCTTGAAGTCTATACTTGGGGGGGTGTCAATGTAAGATATGCAACTTCAGCTACAAGAATAGAGTAGCTGAAGTTGACGTATCTTATTTCGACTTACCTCCCGTCCTCACAGTGCGTGATCAACGGCCGCAGCTCCCCCATCGACTCTGCTTCCGCCTCTCGCCCTGGTGGAGTTCGGGCGTCAATGGGGAGCACGGCGGGGATCGATTTATCGCATCTAGATGAGATGCAATAAATCAATCCCCGATAGATTGATCGCTACCTGCCAATCCTGTGGGTAGTGTGGATGTACCCGTAATTCAAACTGGGGGCCTAAACCTACATTTCATGAGAAATATATTAAAGACTAGGTAATAGGCACCATATAAGTATGATAGTTAGATAAGCCCCTTCATTTTCAGTTTAAATTTTGATTTAGTTAGGGATTGGTCCTGCTTTGAGCAGGGGGTTGGACTAGATGACCTCCTAAGGTCCCTTCCAACCCTGATATTCTATGAATGCATCCTAAATGTGTTACATTATCAAGACAGTACGGGGTGATTTAAAAATGGAGTGGCAGCTTATATATGAATTGTGTGGCTTGTGTCATAACCTTAAGTTACTAAGATTATTTTTATTTTTCACATGTGAGAAAGCCCCCTTAATTATCTATATACAAAATTGAAATAGCTCATTGTGCTGTTGAATTCTTCATTTAAATGGTTTGTGTCTTTATTGGATAATCTCTTACATGTGCTTCATTATATCAATAGCAGTAGGAGGAAATTATTGATTTTTCTAAAGCCATTAAGTTCAATTAGCTTTACAATTCAAATAGAAAAAGATGGTAAATTATCTTCACTTGATAAAAACAGTAAGAAAAAAAGGCCAATACCCTAATCTGTGAAGTATGCAAGTTAAGTGGTAAAGGTAAAACAAACAAATGCGTATTAGCATAACAGCTCTAATCAGCACCATCCGGCATTTGAAACTGGCATCATTACGCTTAGTGGACTGTGTAGTAATAAGTAGTTGTGATGTTGTTTACCCACTTAATCTTGTGAACATATTAAAGCAGAATAAATAATAAGCAATGGGAAGAAAGGGTAGAAAAACATTTGAGACAAATTAAGCTGCCACTCATCCTAGGCATAAACGTACACTATAGGTCTGTCGGAAAAGAGTTAATTCTAAATTTCAATCTCAGACTCAAAGTTATAATGTATTTAAAGGGTTCTCTCCTAGCTAAAATCTATATAATACTATGGTAATTTTGTTAGTCTTCCTATCCTCTCACAGGCACCACTGCCCCCTACTGGACTGGATGTTAGATTTGACAAGTTCATCTGATAACGTTGCCTAGTATTGCCTTTAATCTCCAGAGGTATTAATCCCAATAGCATTACACTAGTAGTATTACACAGCATGAAAATATCACAGGTTACTGCTCTTACATGATAAGGGGAGGTGGAATATTTTCCTATAATAAAATATGTGCAATAATCAACTAGTCTCTTCTCATCTCTTCCCTGCTTCTAAGCCCACTCCACAAACTGCCAGTGGCTGTTTCTACAGTAGCAAAAAGAGGAGTTGTGCCACTCCATTGATGGCATTAGTAGTGACAGCTGTAGTGTAGACTGTGCTTATGAAGTGGTAAAAATGCATGAGTCCTGCCTATTCCACAATGGCAATAATCAAGACCCCAAGTCAGCAACGCTTTTAAGCACATTTACCTTTAAGCATGGGTTGCTCCAATGAAGTCACATGGGATCCAAGTGCATATCATTTTGCAGAATTGGAGGTGGAGAATATCCACATACTAATTTTCACAAATGAATTCTGCCATTAAAAAGAGTAAATTTGACATCAATGAATTGCCATCCGTAGTAAGTGTTGGTCTTTTACAAATAGAGAAAGCTGACAGATAATCAGAAGAATGGTATTTACATTCAAAAGACAATGTACCATTGTAATTGTAAAAATTTCACCTCAAACCTGAAAGTTTAATATGGACTCACCACAAGTGACAGCATTTTACATATTTTTCTTTTTTACATTTCAGAAAAATAGCCATGTGTTATCCAATTGCTAAGTCCAACTCTCAGTTTGTAGGGAAGTGCTGGACTGGCGTTGTAAGAGATATAAGCAAGTTTCTTGACATGAATGTCTCAGTGTAGCTTCTATAAGACCGATGCTTATAAAATTTGTGTCATCGGAATGAGGACCCCTGGTTCTTAAGAAGTCTGATTTTAAAAAAAATCTATTAAAGCAGAAGCTAGTGAATAGTCATTCATCCACACCTAATAAAGTGGATTTTACTTGTTATAGGACATTTTTGCTGCGCTTCTCAAATACCACATAAAATCTCAAACTAGAGATTACAATGATGACAAATACAATAAAGCTGAGAATGCTGTGAACAAAATAAGCCCTTCTTCAATAAGATTTGTGGTTGTATCGGGCAAGGCTTAATTTGACATTTTAAAAGTTTACTATGAAACATGGTGAATTCTAAAGTTTAATTTCAATTATTATTCCTAGAAGATTACAGCAGTGGCAAGTCACACACTACAGCTTTTAACTATTTTTTCTTATTAAAAATATAGTTTCTTCTTTTTAGTTTTACCGCGGGGCTGCAAAGAATTCTATATCGAGCTTTGCCTTGTCAGCTCTAATGTAGATTTAGAGGCAACTGAGTGGCCTTTTTAAAATTTAACTTGTGGCTTTCATACCATCACTGAATATGCAATACCAAAGGGGTCTATAAAACCCAAGTTTATGAAATTGCTGTGTGACATTAGAAAACATGAGGAAATGTATTGCCTAATCAATCCTGCAAGACTCTAAGAGTCCTTAACATCTATGTTGAAGATACTCAGCACCTCACAAGGGGCATTCAGTAGCTAGCAGGATTGGGATAATGATCCGTAAGTCCCAGGAAAGCTCTTGTGCTATGAAGTCCTTGTGCTGAATGCTATTCCAGTTCCCTATTGTGGACATAGTATTGATTTCTTTAGTGACAGCAATCAGTACATAATGAGAGAACAACAAAACAACCATCCATCCAGACACAAACCCACAATCAGATATAATCTGGAGGTTCAGTGCTGATTTAATTTCTACTGACCCAGCTATTTGGTTTAGCGTGATGTTTTGTGTAGGGATTAGAGTTCAGTTGAGGTTCAACAGTAATACTTAGCATTATTATAGTGTTGATCTTCAAGGCATTTTGCAAACAGCAAGAAAACCACTCTCCCTCTCCTATCACCTCATGAAAGTTGAAACTTCCAATACGGCGTTTGTTTTTTTTTAAAGCAGGAAGACTCCATCTCACTTACGTTGCTCAATGTCACCCTCACTTCACTCTATACTTCACCTCTCAAGCTTTTTCTCCCCATTAGTTTCCCGATGTCACTGCATATCCAGGCTCAAGAAACTTTATCGTTTAACATGCAAAAGAGATGCCCTGGTTTTCCAACAGGAGAGTGTGCAGTGTGAACTGAGAAAAGATGTGTTCCAACAGAAGGCTTTGGAAGAAGTTGAGAAGATGTGATTAGCTTATTTTATTTTATGTGACAGTTTAGAAGGAAAAGAAGCCTCTGCCTATAGAATTCTAGGCCATCAACATTTTCCATGTAGTCACAGTAGAGAAAAGTCTCAATTGTCTTTTCAGGCAAAGGGACCATGAAAAAAGCGACAGCGAAAGATGAACGGTGATAGAATACACCCCATTTCTCTCCTCCATCCACTCATTTTAATGACAGATTTGAAAAAGAGAAAATCATAAAATTAAGATAACCCTGATAGATTTAGATACATTCATTAATGCTGCGAGGTGCACATCACAACAGAAAAATCTATACATGGGTGAAAATTATTGTCCCCATTTTACAGATGGGGAAACATGTACAAAGAAGTTAAGTGCCTTAGCCAAGGTCATACCAAAAGCCTGTGGGAAAGCCAGAAATGGAACCTATGTCTTCTGAGTTAGCCTGAACATGCTGCCACCTCATTGGTGGTACAGGTTCCAGTATAGAGAGGCACAGTTTGGATAAAGTGCAGATCTGAATTCTAAGTGAGCGTACAGCATTCCAGATCTAGGGCTCTGATTCAGGTGCATCTCTAGTCAAAACCATGCAAAACTTGTCCTTTCAACAAAAAAACAGATGAAATTCAATAGTGTTGACTGAGTTTGGAGAATTTCTTTTGAATCTGGGCTTGTCTATATTTACGGCTAGATTGGCCCTGCTGTGATTGATGCAGCGGTATCAATTTAGCAGGGCTGATGAAGACCCTCTAAGTTGATGGCAGAGCACTCTTCCACGGACTCCTGTACTCCAGCTCCCTGAGAAGAGTAAAGTAAGTCAGCAGGAGAGCATCTCCCATGGACACAGCACGTTGTAAACACTGCGGTAAGTGGATCTAACAACATCAACTTCAGTTACGTTATTCACTGAGTTATGTAACTGAAGAAGTGTAATAGATTGATTTACCGTGGTAGTGTAGACAAGGCCTGAAACTCAACAGTAAACATCAGCCATTGTGATCATGGACAGATTGAACTGGGTCCACATGAACCCCTAAAACTCCAAGCCTGTGAATTTTGCACAGCTCAAGTGCAAATGAAATGTATGTTTCCTAATAACAGGAGGTATAGTTAGTACAAAGGATTGTTGCAGCTCTTTTGCTATGAAGTCTTTTTCCCTAATCATTTTATTCCATTTCCCCACTATGATAACACTACTGTTTTCTTCAGTACCTGCAATCATATTTAATGGGAAAACAGCAAAGAATCCTGTGGCACCTTATAGACTAACAGACGTTTTGGAGCATGAGCTTTCGTGGGTGAATATCCACTTCGTCAGATGCATGTAGTGGAAATTTCCAGGGGCAGGTATATATATGCAAGCAAGCTAGAGATAACAAAGTTAGTTCAATCAGGGAGGATGAGGCCCTGTTCTAGCAGTTGAGGTGTGAAAACCAAGGGAGGAGAAACTGGTTTTGAAGTTGGCTAGCCATTCACAGTCTTTGTTTAATCCTGAGCTGATGGTGTCAAATTTGCAGATGAACTGAAGCTCAGCAGTTTCTCTTTGAAGTCTGGTCCTGAAGTTTTTTTGCTGCAGGATGGCCACCTTAAGATCTGCTATAGTGTGGCCAGGGAGGTTGAAGTGTTCTCCTAAAGGTTTTTGTATATTGCCATTTCTAATATCTGATTTGTGTCCATTTATCCTTTTCCATAGAGACTGTCCAGTTTGGCCAATGTACATAGCAGAGGGGCATTGCTGGCATATGATGACGTATATTACATTGGTGGATGTGCAGGTGAATGAACTGGTGATGGTGTGGCTGCTCTGGTTAGGTCCTGTGATGGTGTCACTGGTGTAGATATGTGGGCAGAGTTGGCATCAAGGTTTGTTGTATGGATTGGTTCCTGAGCTAGAGTTACTATGGTGCGGTGTGCAGTTACTGATAAGAATATGTTTCAGGTTGGCAGGTTGTCTGTGGGCGAGGACTGGCCTGCCACCCAAGGCCTGTGAAAGTGTGGGATCATTGTCCAGGATGGGTTGTAGATCCCTGATGATGTGTTGGAGGGGTTTTAGCTGGGGACTGTATGTGATGGCCAGTGGAAAACAGAAAAGCATCCATCCCAGATTTTTAAATCCATCAACAGATATCTTTTGGAGTTCAGTATTGATTTAATTGGTAGTGAACATTTCCAGTTTTAATCATGGAAATTGTTGCTTCTTTAGATGTCAGAAAAAGATTTCCCATTTCACTTTTTAAAAGAGAGTACGGATAAGAATTGATTTCCAGACTTTTAGTTGCAATGCCAATATTCAATGTATTTCTGCACGCAGAAAGTGTGAAATTCAGATGGGCAAAGATAAAAAAGATATAATAAAATAGATATTTTTCAGATACAAATGCAAGAGAAAATATATATTTTTCTGATTAGCTCCTGATTAACCTCTGCTAGTTTTTCATATTATAGGCAATATTTTTCAAGAATAGATCCCTGTGCTTTAAGAATGAGTCTATGATTGTCTATGAAGTTACTGCACTTTCATGTACAAGTAGAGAAGAAGGAAGAACTTGTGATGAAAGCACTAAACTGGGACTCATGATTCAGTTTCAGTTCCCATTGGTTCCATCAAACTTGTGTGCATCTCTCTCTGTGCATCAATTCCCTATCTGTAAAATGAGGAGAATAGTAAAACCCCTTCACACATTACAGCTACATACTCGGGGGTGCATACATTAATGCCATTTTTCCCTCTATCTTACAGAAGAACATAAGAACGGCCATACTGGGTCACACCAAAGGTTCATCTAGCCCAGTATCCTGTCTTCTGACATTGGTCAATGCCAGGTGCCCCAGAGGGAATGAACAGAACACTTAATTGTCTAGTCCCATCACCCATTCCCAGCTTCTGGCAAACAGACTAGGGACACCATCCCTGCCCATCCTGGCTAATAGCCATCTTTCTATTTGGTCCCTGGTCCTGCCATTTACAATGCTGGGGCAGACATCAGTGGGGCTCCACTAAAGTACATAATATATTACTACACAAAGGTCATAGATTACAATATATTTGGGGCAGAGATTCTCTTACTATGTGTACATGCAGCGCCTAGCACAATGTGGTCCCAATTTCCCCTGAGGCCTCTAGTTGGTACTGACTACAAATAAAAGTAACAACAATAAAGAAAATCCTGTTACAAATAAGTATGACTCTAATAAGCTAGGTGCATATATTAATTATTAGAGCTTGTGGCTTTGCTACTCAGCCAACATTTATGACCCTCTCTTATGCCTGTCTTAAACAAACAGAAAGGGTCCAGCACAATCCTAAGAAGGATTTTGCATTGAATCAACTGTAATCATAGGTCAGCCAAGAATAGCTTGATATTATGGCCAATGTAATTCCACTGGGATGTAGTTCAAGTGGCTCCCAACTAGGGTGACCTGATAGAAAGTGTGAAAAATCGGGACAGGGGGTGGAGGGTAACAAGGGCCTATAGAAGACAAAGCCCCAAATATCAGGACTGTCCATATAAAATCGGGACATCTGGTCACCCCCACAACTCAGTTGCCCATGAAGACTGTAATATATCAAGCTTACTTCTGTTGAGTTCAGAAAGGAAGACTATAATATAATCCTGTCAGGAGCTTTAACAAATATGGGGCTTCCAGAATGGCCAAAGCAATAGATTCAAACCAATGTTCCAAAAAAATGTTTTACCTGCAGATACCGTCTCCAGAAACCACTCATGTCAGTATGTGTCCTCTAGGATCTCTAAGGATTTAAATGTGTTTGTTTGAAAGACATGCCCCTCTCCAAATGACAGAACTCTTGAAGTGTGCCCACTGCACGACTAAACATTTTCGTGAGAATCATAAGTAGAAATGATCCTGGTAAAGGCTTTAATGGAAATTTAACTTGAACTCAATTGGATGGAATTATATCCCTGTAATGCCCATCTGTAAATGTAACAGTTCCATGATGTTGATGCAAACCCTTACACCTATGTAGCCTATGCATATATTTAAAGCTCCCAGCAGGTATGGATTTACTGCCTAGTATTCATCCCTCCTTAGCAATAATATCAATTTAGCTGTTAGTTTTTGTTTTGACTCAGTGTTTAGGAATCAGCGGGGCGATAAAGCTATTTAAATGGAAATACTATTCAAATGCACAGTCACCTGATTCAAACATGAACAGCTCCTGCTCCTTAACATTTTTCAAATAATAGCTGTCTTTTTCCTCATTAAATGCAGAAATCTGATTAACATTTAGATCACATGTGCTTTCCTTACGGCAATTAGGACTAGATACTAGAATTCTGTTAAACTATGGAGGATTTTTATGTTTTATCATGAAGGAAAGAACAAAGAACCTCCAAAACAGTACATCTGGTCCTTTTTGCTGCCTTGATTATATTCATTCTCTCAAGGACAAATGTAACTTTAAAAAGAGAATTCTGCAGGGATAAACTTAGTGAGAAATAAAATGGACACTCACATGAGTCTGGCTTTGTAATCTAGTACAATGGCTAGAAAAACAAACAATAATACTGTACATTTCATTGGCAACATACAGTGTAACCTCTTAGAATGTTTAAACAGTTACAGATTAGAAAACATCTGTTGTAAAATTGCACTGGTAACAAGACTTTTTTTGTTCTGATGCAAAAATAAATAAAAAATCTTCAATTCATAAGGTTCAATTCCTGTTACAAAGGACCAAACGTCAGCTACTCTGAAAGCTCCAGAGTTGTAACTGATATAAAGGTGAGCTGATTTACGAAGTCCAGTGCATACATATTAGTTTGCTTATGTCATGTTGTGACATACTTCACAGAAATTATACTATTTGTAGGGCACTAAAGTATGGGTCAGATTTTTGAAACTTGAGTTAGAATCAGTATTAAAAAAAAGTGTGAAGTATCTTTGCCGTAGAAGAAATATATATATTGCTGCTACAGTCTGATTTCTTAATAGTTCCAAGAGGACTACAAGTCATTTTAATGTAGGATCTTGCAAGTTTAAATTCCACTGTAGTGAGGAGGGTAGAACTGTGTATTTCAGGTAGACAACATATATTGGCACTATTGATTCCTGATGGCCTGCATGCAGTTTGCAGTTCCAATGGTTTGTTCCATTAACTGGATCAGAACTGCAAGTCTTTTCACTAATGCAACACCCTCACAGCGCAGCAAATCTGAAGGCTAATAGAGCGGTTGCTGGGAGGTGTTGGTCACTTATGAAATTTCTAGTGTTTTCCACATAGAATCATAGAGTTGGAAGGGACCTCAAGAGATCATCTAGTCCAACCCCCTGCTCAAAGCAGGACCAATCCCCAAATGACTCCCTCAAGGATTGAACTCACAACCCTGGGTTTAGCAGGCCAATGCTCAAACCACTGAGCTACATGTTTCAGACACTTTAATAAAGATGATAAGCAAAGAAAAGTTAGGTGGGTTTGTGCCACATTTGCTTCTTTCCAGTGTACAGTATGAAGGAGGCCAGGAAGGTTTCTCTTTTCTGCTTCTTTTTAACATCCAACGTTACACCTCAGTCATCCAGTAAGTCCTTCAACAAAACCAAGGGAGGACAAGATTTTATGTTCCATATAGTTGCGCATTTAAAAATAATAAAGCAAGGGGGAGAGATTCCAAACCCCAGGCCTTCTTCACACAAGACAAAGAGGCAAAACAAACAAACAAACAAAAGGCACAAGTCCGTTTCCCCTTTTTGCAGGTCATCTTTAAGCTTTAGTTCAAGCTGACAGTCCTTCCACAGGCAAAGGTTGTATTGACTTCTGTGGAGGACGTGGCTGAGGACGGGCTTTGATGAAATGCAAACATAGGACTGCATACCAATCAACGCACATTTTAAAATCTTTTAGTATTATCCCTTAATAGGCTGGCATCCTAAGGGCTTTGATATACACCCTTCTAGTTCCAGTAGATAAAGCAGAGCAGCCCTGTCATTTTCCTCAGTATCTGGAGTGCTACTTATATGACCTCTATACCTAACAGGAGGATGCTGGACCAGGGGATCCTAATTTTGAGAGATTTAATGCTAATTAATGGTCAGCGCAGCAAGATTTAATGGAGGTGATTCACTTCCTCAGTGACTGTTCTTAGTTAATGCTGTTGTTGGGTAATTAACTGTTTTTTTAAGCAAAACAAAACAAAACTAACAAAGATAAACAAACAAAACAAATCACGGATGATGCAGCTGTCCAGTGAGGAAGAGCTATCCCTCAACCCCTCCTACATGAATAGTCTGGTGAATGCCTACTTCCCACACACTCTGTATTCCTCAGATGCTAATTAGTGTTACTTCAGGAGCTGTGAATCGTGGAAGAATCTTCTCTTTGTTCAAGAGATGTTAGTGTGATAAATTAGGCTCTGGGCCTGCAAATATTTACACACGACTAACTTTGTACCCACTGAATCTATTTTGAGGGTTTGAGAAGGATGTAAATTGTGGATTGTGTTGGCCTTCTGCACAGGGCTGAATTTCAACCTAAATGAATGAAGAGACAGAAGAAGAATTAAAAAGGCTCCAAAATCTACATACAGTAGAACCTCACTAATCTTCACACTTTATAATCTCTACTCAAAAACTGGCAGTTTCTCCTTGGCTCTTGGTACAAGATTTAATAGCGTAGCCCTGTGGTGAGCTTTCATATTACCAAAGACACCATGATTTATTTTCACACAATATATGACTGTATATTTACTAGTCCACTCTGCAGAAGTAACAAATGATAAAACCATGCAAACGTTAACATGAATGGGGCTGGATCCCCCTCAGCTAGGGTGACCAGACAGCAAGTGTGAAAAATCGGGACAGGGGGTGGGGGGTAATAGGAGTCTATATAAGAAAAAGACCCCAAAATCGGGACTGTCCCTATAAAATCGGGAGATCTGGTCACCCTGCCCTCAGCACAGGTACAGAGCGATGCACATTTCTGTGCCAGGTAAGTAGTGATGAACAGAACAGTGAGAATGAAATAGTAAAAGCTTGCTGAGAAACCTCAAAGTTACTTCCGTCTAGTAGCAAGAATAAGGCCAAGGAGGGGAACACAGAGTTAAGTGTGCTCTCAACAACTGATTCTATTCACTTCAACAGAAAATCTGAAAGTGTGAAAAGTTCGTTCTATGATGTGATGTTTCTAGGTACTGGAACTAGTTTAATCTGTCTCTAGCTTTCTATTGACTCTAAAACCCTATCCCTCCAAAACTAGTCAAATTTTGGTATTTTGGAAGTAGAGAGGAGGCGAAATATCCAAGTTTAATTTAAAAACAGTAAATAAACTGGACATTTCATAATAATGTGCACAAATCCTTCTACAGTTTTACTTCAGCTAAATGCTGCCCTGTATGCTGATGAGCCCCCCACCCCCCAACCCTCACTCCCCAGCTCCTCCAACACTGCTGGTAGTTGTAAGTTAATTCCTAGACTGTTTTCCCTAACCAACCCTTTTGGATATGGTATTTTCCCCGCAAGTCCCACCATTCTCTGTACCTCAGATATTCTTGTGATTGGTAGCCTAGAAATAATGAAGCTAGAGCCTTCTGTCTGGCCTTCTGCCCCTATTTATGTTGCTTAGCAAAAGAAGCAACACTGGAAACTGGTTAACGAGGCGACCAGCCAATTGTTTAATGCTCACTTTCCACCAAAAAAACAGCATCCAAGGACTGATGAACTATTATTTATGAACCAAGTTCTAAACGAGTATCAAACAGTTAACTGAAAACAGCTGGCTCCAGCTCCCATGAGGTGCTGGGTGACTCTGCAAAGTAAAAAGTGCCCTCAGCTTCCACTGAAGATCGTGGGAAGTGAGGGTAGTTTGGCATCTCTAGGGGTCCGGCCCTAGCATACCACCATTTGAAATCAATAGGCACTTACAGTAATTTTTGGTTACAATAGCACATCATGTGGCAAACAGACCCCTAAAGTGGAGCAGATGACTTTCTTGTTGCTAAGAACAATGTATCATTTAATCTTTCCTGCAGAATGGATCCAAAACAAAGACATACAGAATTACAAGGAAGCTTCTTGCTACAAGTGAGAGAGCACAGCAGCAACGAAGGATGGAGGAAAGAGGGGGGCTGGGCTCTCTGACTTTTCCTGCTCTCCCAACTCCACTGGAGCCAACAGGCCCCATTAAGACCCTGTCTTCACTAGGAGAAAAAGGAGTGTTCTTAACTCAAGGTAGGTCAAAGTATACCACAGCCTCCTCCAACAATCTTTAACTCAACCTGCTAAATCCTGTGAAAACTACCAGCTGCCTTGTCTGCACTCAGATTTTACCTGGTGCTGGCTAACTCGTTAAGAACACACCTTTTTTCTAGTGAAGGCCTCAGGGACACCTGGTCCTTGCAAGTGCTCTCTGTATGGCCCCAGCCACGTGTTCCTTTGGAAGTCAGAAGCCAGAGCAGCAGGGAGGGAGAGGCAGACAGAGAAGTGCTAAAGGCTTCAGGAAATCCACTGGGGACTTCATTATTGCAACTGTTTCTTGGGGAAGGCGCTCAGATATTATATTGATGGGCAGCAGGATTAAACCTTAAGACAGACAAATAGGAACCGTCTTTACTACGTCTGTACGGTGCCTAGAACAATGGCGCCCCAACCTATTTGGAGCTTCTAGACATTATTGTAATGGACACAATGAATAATACAAAGAATTGTGTACACCTCCGAAAGCACTGGGTATAGTTGGACAGATACTCAGCTAGTGTAAACCCCACTGAAGTCAATGGAGCTATGCAGATTTACACTAGCAGAGGATCTGGCACAGTACACCTAGACTTTTAATGACTGCTCTGTAAGCATCTCTGAGCTAGTCCAAGTAGTATAAATGCTGCTACTTCTTTGGGGAAGCACCCGTTACAAGAAAGGGAAGGCAACTTAGCTTTCACCACTCTGAGAATCTTTATTTTCTCTTCTTGAAGAAGGCAACGCTTTCAGCAGGAACACAGCAACACCATGCCTCCCGAGATCACTGCATTACACAGCAAGCTTGGATCAGAGGCCTCACTCTCTAAGTATGCCTTTTACAATGGAACATTTAGAGACTTGCTCAATTTAACAATGAAAATTAAGGTCAATGAAAGGGTCACACGCACTAGGCTCATCACTGCAGCTTCGTCTCCCTCTATATGCAAATACACCAGGGCTGAGACACTGCCAGGAAAGTTAGAAAACATTCACAAGGACAAGGGGCACTATAAATTAATTACTGTTGCCAATGATGTTAGTGGGATGTCAGCTCTTCATTTTCTCATCTAATGCCAGGTTTCTCCCCCATTGAAGCTAACAGTAAATCCCTACTTGCTTCAGTAGGAGTCAGGTCAGTCCCTTCGTTTGCAAAACATCAACTCTGGTTCTACTCGCATTTCAAGCAGTGGTATATTTACACTAGGAAAAGAGAAAGAAGCCAATCACTGTGCAGACTTCAGGATCCTGGGCACAGGATTTCTGGCAGAATTCATATGTTCATGAGGGAGCAGCATATGTGTAAACTGCCTAAGGATATAGAGACTTGGAACATAGACTCTTAACTAGGGCCCTACCAAATTCATACTCCATTTTGGCCAATTTCACGCTTGTAGGATTTTAAAAATTGTCAATTTCATGATTTCAGCTATTTAAATCTGAAATTTCACAGCGTTGTAATTGTAGAGGTACTGACCCAAAAAGAAGTTGTGTGAGGAGGATCACAAGATTATTATGGGGGGTGCGGTACTGCCACTCTTATTTCTGCGCTGCCTTCAGAGCTGGGCAGCTGGAGAGCTGTAGCTGCTCACCGGGAAACCAGCTCTGAAGGCAGAGCTGCTGCCAGCAGCAGCACAGAAGTAAGGGTGGCAGGGTATGGTATTGCCACCCTTACTTCTGTGCTGTGGGTGGCGGGGGTCGCTGCCATCAGAACTGGGTACCTGGCCAACATCCGCCACTTTCTGGCCGCCCAGCTCTGAAAGCAGCGCAGAAGTAAGGGTGGCAATACCATGACCCCTCCTAAAATAACCTTGTGACCCCCCTGCAACTCCCTTTTGGGTCAGGACCCCCAGTTTGAGAAACACTGGTCTCCCCATGAAATCTGTATAGTATAAGGTAAAAGCACACAAAAGACCAAATTTCACGGGGCGAGACCGGATTTCAGTCTGTGACGTGTTTTTCATGGCCATGAATTTGGTAGGGCTCTGCTCATTACACTACCGATTAACAGGAGCATCACAGAAACGGAAAACAGGGCCTATATATCGCAACACAGATCGCTAGATACAAGGATAAGTGGACTTCTATAAATAGACAGTGCACTATCCCTGCTCATTTATCCCTTCAAACAACATAGTCAATTGTCGCATGCATTTCCATAAATATGCAGAACTGAAAAATCACTGCCCATAACCCATTTAAGACTGCTTGAGCTTCCCTGTTTCCACAAAAGACACCACAACTTCCCTTGCTGGTTTGATGAATTTATGAGCAGGCACTTGCCATAAGAATAAATTCCAGAAAGCATCCTCTTGAGATCTACATGCATGACCTTCAGTTCACATGGCCTGCCATATACACTCCCCCATCCATGTTGGAACCCAATAGATAATCTATGGGAGTTCAGCATGGATGCAGTCTATTCTCCTTAGAACAGTGATGTTTTCAGACTTACAGCCAAATGAGGATTCAGGAGGATGTACGTCCAGAGTAGCAAAGGGAGATAAGGAAAACTTAGCAATGGCTTCCTTTGTGGGCAACTTTGCACCTCAACTTCTCTTATGGAAACATAAGGGAAACACCTAATCAGTGTGCTGCAAAATAAATCTGTATTAAAAACAAAAATATTTCTTTAGCCACATCACTGCAGGTTCACAACTCTACCCAATGTAGACATAATGTTCAATCTCCTGGTTAATGTCAATGTGACTGGTCAAAACAAATATTATTCCTTTCACATGTGATTCCCACTGATGCCTTGCTTTAAAAAGACACATCAGAGGTGATTATTTGTATCAGGAAGCACTGGTAGTGCATTTTGTCCCATATGCTTGGTAAGTTATGGAGCATGAAAGTAGTTTACACAGGAGCATAAGCTTCCCAATTTTGCAGAAATTTAATCTAGGTTTGCAATATATATAACTTCTTTATTTCAGTTCCCACTGGGAGAGCTGATCAAACATGCAGGAAATTTAGGAGTATTCCAAAGACAGTCAATTCTTTAGTGTATACAAAATCTGAAAGTCAGCATCTCCTTGGGTGGACAGTGATGACTGACTGTCAGCAATCTGACTGACAGAAGAGATAGGCACCAGAAATGAATTGTAATTTTAGCCAATTATCTGGACAAGAAAATGCAATTTTTTTTGCCCCATCCTGTATTAAAATCCAGCAGTTGTGGTTGTTAGTATTAAAGCAAGATTTTAGCATTTTAGCTACATTTACAGATTTTAATCTTTATTTTAAAAAACTTTAATGCACTTAAAAGTGCTCATGGAAGGTGCTGAATTGACAGCCCTGGATACTGAAATCATTGGCTTGCCCTACACTTAAATGTTAGGTCAACATAGTTGGATCAGTCCAAGGGGGTTGTTTTTTTCAGAATCCTGACCAATGTAGCTATGCCATCCTAACACCAGCATAGATGTGGCTGTGTCAAAGGAAGAATGCTTCCATTGATGTAGTTACTGTTATTTGCAGGGCAGGGGGAGGTTCTTAGATTGATGGAAAAACCCCTTCCATTAGTGTAGGCTGTGACTGCACTATGGAGTTATGCTAGCCTAGTAGCTAAGATGGTATGGTTTCTGTAGTGTAGATGGACCCTCTTAATTCACAGAATGTTCGCAAGGCAAAACCATGAGCCACACCAGGAACAGTGGCACTGCAAGTTTCCCTTCACTTGGCCTGTTGAGGAGCCTTACCCTGATCTGGAAGGGCCAGTTGTATAGGTGAGAGCTTTATTGTAGTGCCCATGCCCATTCAGTCCTTTTGGTGCAGCAATGGTGCCAGTTGTGGCAGTGATTTTGCCATGTAAACATCTGTCTGCTAGGAAGTGGACTAAGGCCATGAATTAATTGAACAAAGGACAGCAAAACACATGCCGCAAAGTCTGTACAGACAGGTTCCTTTTTTAAGACAACTATGGTGATGACAAAGAATTTCCATTTTATTTCCAGCTGGATAATTTTCCAGTGACATCAGTACTCACTAAAACATTTAAAACCATTTATATACTCTTTATACTCACTAAAAAGGAAACAGCTTTTAAAACCTGAGTTACAAACTATAATTACACTAATTCTCTGCATCTGGCATTCAAAAGAACCCAAATTAAACACCAGACCACTTCAAGTGCATCCGTAGTGCAGTGAAGGTGGAATTAGCTCCCAATTAAATGGGATATCTTCCAAGAACATTGAATAATGATTCAGAACATTTCTAGATTATTGCACAGATTATTCCTGCTAGGAAAATGAATGTATTTGGGAGATCAGTTTAACACTCCTTAACCCCATTTTGACTAGAAATGAGCTTGATTACAAAATGCTGGATCCAAACACCTTAAATACTGGAGACATTCTGGTCTGCATCACAAGCCATACTTTGTAGTTTGAGCCCCTAATTTTAGAATAATCTTTTATTTCAAAGTAAATACAAGGCATTATTCCCTCAGCACTGCAGCAGAGGAAGCAGCAACCTCTTTAAGTTGCAGAACGGTCACCATTCTAAGCCTCTGAAAATTACATGTGGTGCATACACAACCTAGCCTACACAAAATTTTTCACTGAGCTCAAAGTGCATAGCTAAGGGAGGCTGCAGGGAGCATGCTTCTGTGAGTATCTCAGTTATCAAGTGCAAAGAGAGCTATTTACTGCAGGGGCTCAATGGCACTACCCACGTGCTTACCATTGGGCAAGTGCTGATACTCTTTGCTGAGTTGGGGGCTCAGGGTGACCAGGTGACCCGATTTTATAGGGACAGTCCTGATATTTGAGGCTTTTTCTTATATAGAAGCCTATTACCCCCCCCCCATCACCATCCTGATTTTTCAGACTTGCTGTCTGGTCACCCTAGGCTCAGTTCAAAGGCCTGAACCCTACTCTCACGCACTTTGGGAACTATTTCACAGTCTACATAAGGCAAGTGCCAGGCAGGGCCGCCCAGAGGATTCCGGGGGCCTGGAGTCTTCGGCGGTGGGGGACCCCACTTCGGCGCTAATTCGGCAGTGCGGGGGGTCCCTCCACTTTGGGGCCTGCCGCCAAAGTGCCCTGAAGACCCGCGGTGGAGCCCCCCCCCCCCCACCGAATTACCGCCGAAGCAGGACCTGTCGCCAAAGCGCCAGGTCTTCAGTAGTAATTCGGTGACGGGGGGCCCTTCTACCCTGGGGTGGAAGGACCTCCCACCGCTGAAGACCCGCGATGGAAGAAGCTCCGGGGGCCTGGGCCCCGCAAGAGTTTTCCGGGGGCCCCAGAGCGAGTGAAGGACCCCACTCCAGGGGCCCTGAAAAACTCTCGTGGGGGCCCCTGCAGGGCCTGGGGCAAATTGTTCCACTTGCTCCCCCCTTTGGGCGGCCCTGGGGCCAGGCACAAGTTCAGCCCCTTCATTCAGGGAACCGAATGGGCAGTTCCTTCCATGCTCTCCAAGGGGTGTAAAACTCCCTGTAGGCAGTGTGGAAGTGTGGGAAGGATGCAGGGTCTGTGAAGGGGGACTGAGACACAGGGAGGAGGGAACGTAGGCAGCTCACAAAAGGCAGCCTCAATAGGCATTCCCCTGTGCACACCGGGGAGTTCGGGAGGAGGGGGGAGAGTTCTGCCTCCCTGCAAGCCCCCTGGGGCACTGCTGCCCCGCACAGCTGCCAGTGCAGGACTGTGCTCAAATTGGCAGCTGCCTGAAGGCCCTTCCAGACCCAGAAAGGTACACAGCAAACATGATTCAGAAGGCTGACAAAACAAAACAAAAAAGAGTGCTCACATTTGCAGCCAGAAATTTTATTTGTGTCTCACTGAATTGCATTAAGGTAAATGGGAGCATAGCACACAATATATTGGTAAAACACTTGCAGTGCATCATATTTTATCAGTTCTGCAAGTCCTCTTGATCTCTACATTGCTTTTTATAAAACGCCTCCCTATTACTTGCACAAACATAACAATAGCCAATAGAGTTGAAGAAGATAAATAGCTGCAGGCAACAAACTGGCAGAAGAAAGCATCAGAGCTGCTCTTTCAGTTTACTGGGAAAGAAGCCACGGTCTGAAGGTCCTAACTCTGAGCACACACTGCAGCGCTTCTTCTTGAAGACATGTTTGCAAGACTGTGGCAAGTAACCATGAATCTTTACAATAAACAGATTAATTTTAATGAACATGGTCAGTACAGTGTTCAGCATTATGGTACATGTAAGTGTACAACAGAAAGCATGAGGGGTCCAGGAGCATAGGGGGAAAAAAAGGGCTGCGCTCTGTTGCAGCATCTTCTCTGATTCTATCTCACACAGATAACAAAAGCTATATACACTATTGCAAATGCAGCCTCCTGGTCCTTTGTACGGCGTTCGGATAATTTCATGTGACTTATATTTCATTCTCCTATGTTTGCTTTAATGCACTGATGGTAACATTTGCACTGCAAGAAAGGCATCAACCTTTCTAGTTTGCTTTTCACTGTGTGGGGCGTAATGCAATCATGGAGGTTATTTTCCTACATCTCGTTTCTTTGGCTTTGTCTGTCCCAAAGCCTTATCTTACTTTACCATGAATTGTTCGCCTTGCTTATCTTTCTGTGCTCTTAGCTCAAGCAGAGTTAGTGAATGTCTGTCTATCCAAGCTGGGAAACGTGCTCCAGCTGCAGTGTAGATGTACCCTTAATCCATGTAACGCATTGAGAAGTACAGTATTTTGCTTACCTCCTCCACTGTAACTCCCAGTTCCCAGTTCTCTAACACCAATTTTTTTTTAAATCATACTGCAAATTCCCTGGCCCAAGGTCTGTAAATATAAAGTGCATACAATTCCTTGTGTTGTTTCAATACTCATCATTAAAAATTACTTCGCCTTTCTACTGAAGTTCTGTTCTCTAAAGTTTCACCTGCTATACTTGGTAAAGAGAAGGAGATTAGTCCTTTAAGCACTACTGTATCTAAAAAAGCCTCTACCAAATCCACAATTTATTACGTTCCTGTTTCTAGTCACTGAACACTCCTAAAATGTGACTAGGATTAATTACGTATTTGTAAATTACTGCTGATTGGCCTCGTTTAAAATAAGTTTCTAGATGGCCCTTTATCTAGTCCCTTAGAAGTGTTTTGGTATCTCTACTATGAGGTCAAATTTACAAAGCAACACTTTACTTAATCCTTCCCTAAGATCATGCTCAATATTGTAGTAACACCTTTCAACTCCATCCATACCTTCTCTGTTCTGAAATAATCTAATGCAGTTTTCCACAATCTCATTTCTATTGTATAAATTCTATTCCTTCAGTGTTCTAAGACAGAATGACAGGTTCTGGGGTTTGGTCATTGTTTAAACATTTTAATTTCTCAACCACCCTTTTGGGCATGACGCTTTTGATTTCTTTCAACATTTTCTTTTCAAGTCCTAGGAAATTTGTATCAGTTTCTCTCTCTTTTTGTGGCAGTAACTGAGATCAAGAAATTTTATTTTATTTTTTAACATATGTCTTTAGGCCTTAATTAATCAATCCACTCCTATTCAGCACAGCTTAAGTGCTTTGCTGTATTAGGTCCTTAGTAAATTATCCTAGCCAGGCCTTACAGGCCCTAACGCCTGGCTCTCAAGGATTTGAAAAATGCCTTATTATTTCTCTCTCTCTCTCGTGCAAGCTTCCTTTCACTCTCCACGTTTGTTTTTTTCCCCATATTTATTCCCCAGCTTTGATTCGTAATCTTCCTTACCAACCAGATGTTTTATTCCTCTATGTTTTGATTACTTTTTTTCTTCCATATTCATCCATATTGGATATCTTTTAATGCTCCTCGTGCTTCCAGCCAAATGAGACTCATACCTTAAACATACAACACTGTATTGTCCAGCCCCTATTATACTAGTTTTCCTGCCCGTCCTTCACATTTTTCTTTCTTTATTTCATCTATTTTTCCAAAGTTTGTTCCATTGAACTCTCACCCTTATTTCCCCCTTGTTGGTCTTATTATATATCCATCTAGCTACGGCATTTCTAAGGCACTCATCGCCACCGATCTAAATGCCAATTAATTAAATTACAGTCAGTATTCTTTAGCTACCCTCTCACCTCTTCATTCAATTGTGCCGATGCACTACTCAAAAGTAAAGGTCATACACTGCCCTTAATCTGTCTGCTCAACTCCCAGTGGAGCCTAGGGTGACTCATTCTACACAAGGTCGTAGAGTCTGTCACCCTATTATGAGAATGTTTTATTACAGATGAAGTGAGCCCAACAAAGAACTGAATCAGGGCTCATATCGCCATTATGCTAGGCATTGTACAAACATTTATTAAATGGACAGTCATGCCATGCTGCTTACAGTAGAAATCCCCAGTCCTGCAATGAATTCCATGTGTGCAGACCCCTTCACCTATACAGAGCCAACTAAAGTCAAATATGATATGAAGGACTTAATATATTAACAAATTCTCATTATATAGAAGTCAAAAGGACTACATAGGCACAGGAATCTGTCTATCCATACGGAGCTCGCTGAAGGCTCAAATTTCACAATAGGTGTGTGTGTGGGGGGAAATGGGAGGTTGAAATGGGAAGAGAAGGGGGATGGGCATCACAATACATATCTTGGAACGGTGAACATTGGCCCCAGCTTGATAGCTAGGAAGAAACCTGGAGCACTACCAGCTGATTTACACAACATTGAAGCAACTACAGTATTCCTTTCGCAGAAGTTTTTTTTTTAATCTTTTGTTCATGCTATGTTTTAAATTCCATCCTTCTCCCTCCCCTGCAAACAAGTAAAGGAGAATTTCAAACAGAGGGGAAGGTACTGTTCACCAAATGTTTGCATAAGGTTCATCATCTTGCATTAGCACTTTTATATGAAATTAGCAATTTTCTGTCATTTCATATCAACATCATATCATATCAACACTCATTTTAGTTGGCAATATATGAAAACAAATCATATTAGCAGCTTCTTCATTGCTAGTGAAAACAAATCCTTCTCTGATGATGAAACAATATGAGAGGAATTAGTTAATATAATAAATCTTTCATATCACAAGTACTAATTCAAAACTGCATTTTCTACCTTTGCAAACTCACTTTCAAGATTGCCAAGAAATACTCAAGAATGGTATGATCTTATGATTGTGAGTAAGGTCCTGCTTGTCTTTAGGGTCACCTTAGGTTTTGACAAACAGGAGAAAGTTCCCCTTGGGGGGAAATGTCCTGTTATCTGCACCATTCTGCCTCTCGAATAGTAAGGGCTATCAGTCTTCATGCTTGAAGGCATAGATTAAATGGTTCACCAGGCAGGATAAGAAAGAAATTTCCTACATGCCATTGTACAATTCTAAGAGTTTTAGGTTTTACTCTGAAGTACCTGGCATTAGACTAGTGTTTCTCAAACTGGGATTGCCGCTTGTGCAGGGAAAGCCCCTGGCGGGACGGGCCAGTTTGTTTACCTGCCCCATTCGCAGGTTCGGCTGATCGCGGCTCCCACTGGCTGTGGTTTGCTGCTGCAGGCCAATGGGGGCTGCTGGAAGTGGTGGCCAGTAAGTCCCTTGGCCTGCGCTGTTTCCAGCAGCTCCCATTGGCCTGGAGCAGCGAACTGCAGCCAGCGGGAGCTGCGATCGGCTGGACCTGCAGACAGGACAGGTAAACAAACTGACCCAGCCCACCAGGGGCTTTCCCTACACAAGCAGCGACCCCAGTTTGAGAAACACTGCATTAGACAGTATTGGAGACAGGATATCAGAATAGGTAGGTTGCTGGCCTGTTCCAATATGGCAGTTCTCTTTTTATCATTGCTTTGAGATATCAAGTTAGGTGAAATGGTTCTCGTTGATCCAAATTTTGCAGCCAGAAACCGGATGACCACACTGAGCTATCACACATGGAGTAGCACAAGGGTGGGCAAACTTTTTGGCCTGAGGGTCGCATCGGGTTTCCGAAATTGTATGGAGGGCCAGTTAGAGGAGGCTGTGCTTCCCCAAACAGCCAGGTGTGGCCCAGCCCCTGCCCCCTATCTGACCCCTCCCCTGCTTCTCACCCCCGATGGCCCCCTGGGAGTCCTGCCCCATCCAAAGCCTCCCTGTTCCCTGAAGGCCCCCCTAGGACCACTGCCCCATCTGCCGCTCCCTGTCCCCTCACCGTTCCCGGACCTCCTGCCCCTGACTGCTCCCAGCCGCCCCATCCAATCCCTCCTCTCATTCCTGTCTGCCTCCCAGGGACCCCTGACCCATCCAACCACCCCTTCTCCCTTACTGTCCCCAGAACCACTCCCTCTGACTGCCCCCCCACCCATCCAACCCCCCCCTCGTTCCTGACTGCACCCCTAGGATCTCTACCCCCATTCAACCCCCCTGTTCCCCACCCTCTGACTGCCCCAACCCCTATGCACACCCCTGCCCCCTGACCACCACGCCGAACTCTCCTGCCCTCTAGCCAACCCCCCCTGCTCCCTGCCCCCTTACCACGCTGCCTGGAGCACCAGGACAGGTAGCCACGCCGCCGGCTGGAGCCAGCCACACCACTGCACAGCACAGAGCACCGGGTCAGGCTGTGGCTCTGCAAGAGCTCTGCCGCCCAGAGCATCGCACTGGCAGCACAGCGAGCTGAGGCTGTGGGGGAGGGGGAACAGTGGGGGAGGGGCCACGGGCTAGCTTCCCGGGCCAGGAGCTCAGGGGTCGGGCAGGAGGGTCCCATGGGCTGTAGTTTGCCCATCTCTGGAGTAGCATGACTCTGGACTAACTCCAGAGACAATTTCATAGCCACCGGAAGTGCTATCAGGAAAGTGGTCCAAGAGAACAAGTGTAAGAACCAGCCACCAGGGTTAGGGTTCAGGTAATTGTGGGGTTTGGCATCTGGGCTCTGAACCTGCCAAGAGAGCAGGAGTTCATTCAACCTTTTGAGCAACAGAGAGATGCAGTGCAAAAATGATCTTTAGAACTACATCCATGGGCTTCCGTTTGCTTGCAGCTAGAGATGGTCCTGAGTCACAAAGCTTTAATCTGGATTGGAGAAACAGTGACCCTGAGACATGGGGAGCTGCTTTATAGCAAGTTTAGTCATGCCTCTGTTAGCCTCTCCTGTCCAACTGTATTTGTTTATTTTTTTATAATTAGGCAGTTGATATCTGGACATATTTGACAGGAAAACATAATATTGAGGGGAAATATCACTTTAGATCCAAGGGCTGCTGTAGTTTAAAAGGCTTTTTCTTAACGGGAAGCGAAAATGCATATTTGACCTTTGTGTGGTGTACAAAAACATAGCTCACACTTAACTGACCAGAAGTGCTGGGTTTATGGCCTAATAAAGAGAAGTGCTGCAAAAGGGTCAGCCTTATCTTTCGTATCAAGTGCATAAATCCATCTACCCTAAAAGAATATCACAGACTAACCAAATTAAGGAATTTATATAGCTAAATTAGACCCTCCAGTTCCCTCCTCTGTAAAAAAAAATCTATAGTGTCTCATAGTATTTCTAAGGATTTGAACCCCAAACCAAGGTATATTGTGGATGAGGGAAGAAAGGATCAAAATCTTTGCAGTAATATAAACACAGTGGATAATTATCTTAATACATTACCCAGCAGTAATGAACACAGTAAATCAGAAGTGTGTTTTACAGGTCTGTATTCATACTAGCTGGCTAAAGACGGTTGATTAAGCTAAGTGCACATCTTGGTTTAGATGGATGTTGTTTTTCTCAAGAAGGGGAGATCTCTAACAAATGAATGGCTGTTTTTAGAAACAGCAAAGGGTCCTGTGGCACCTTATAGACTAACAGACGTTTTGGAGCATGAGCTTTCGTGGGTGAATACTCACTTCGTTGGATGCACGCCGTGGGTATTCACCCACGAAAGCTCATGCTCCAAAACGTCTGTTAGTCTATAAGGTGCCACAGGACTCTCTGCTGCGTTTACAGATCCAGACTAACACAGCTACCCCTCTGATACTGTTCTTAGAAGGCTTCCTATATAAACTCTATTCCACTGCAGTTCTTCTGTCTCTTTGAGCATGATCCTTCAAACCTGTATTGCAAGGCTGGATGACTGTTTCAGGAGGCTGTGTGTTTCTGATAGATTGTATTTTTAATCCTACCTCACCATAGGAACTCAAGCATCAAGTAGGGAAATTGTGGCTGTAGGAAGGTGATAAAACACAGGTGTCAGCTTATTGTACTTCTTGGAGCACTTGGTAATTTCAAGCCAAATTCTCTGTTTGCTTTCACTGCCGCTACCCTGAATGAAGTTCCTGGATTGGCTCCTGTGCAAGTGATGGGAGAATTTGGCCCTTTGGTGAAACTGGCACACCTGAATGGCAGCTACTTTTAAAGAAACATGTTAAATAGATAGGCTCAGTCTCAAGACCACTCTGTCGCTGTTGGCTCCATCCTTAGCTGTGCATTTGAAAGAGAAGCTGGCTTGGGACTCTGTGTCTGTTACTTTATGCTGAAAGCAGATTCTTTAGTCTGTTCTAAGTATTGGTGAGAAATATCAGTGTGAATTTCTATTGGCCTTTCATGAGACACCGGAGCAGGACTACATCTTTCAGATGCTGCCAAACCCAATTTGTAGAGTCTTGAAAAAAACTCAGGGACTGAGTGATGACAACTAACTTGATCATCCAATTATTAAGGATTAGTTTGGGACCTTCCCATTAGCAGACCAGAATCATTATATCTATCCACCTAATGTTGCCACCTCTCGTAAAAGTTACTCTGCCCAGTGATGGGGTATATTTTCTGCCCACTATTGTACGTGTTGCAAGGAATTCTGAGACAGCAGAGTCCAGATTTAGATTTAGTGCTCCATCTTTAGTGAGAATTTCCCTGTTTGGAATACGAGGAGATAATGGTGGAGTAAGCAATTTGAAATTTCTATGCACACTGACTCCATATCTATGGTCTACTCATAACCTCTCAAAACAGGTATGTATTACAGCGAGTAGGACCACAAAAGACCTGTTCTGAGTGTTGCTGAGCACCTATAATTTCTTCCAACTCAATAGCTCTAACCATAGCAGGTGTGTTTAGACAGTTCACTGGTGATGTCATAATAAAGTTGTGTGATGAAGAACAAAAGTAATGTCTGCAGGAAGTTAAATTTTTACAATATGCTATATGTGGGATTCACCTCTATTTGAAGGAGCCACATTGCAATGGAGCTAAGTCATCAGCATTTTTACTGCTTGTCTCACGTCTCACCAGTAGATTGATGGAAGGAATTCACCCAAACTTTATATGAGGAGTGCGCATAACTAAGGGTTTGTTTCTACTAAAATGGCTGAAAAACTGTTTGACAATAGTATTGACTAGATTTAATTTAAAATCGCAACAAACAAGCCGCTGTGATGTTTGCTTGTGTTATAGGTGAATTCATCCAGTTAAACTTTTTATAAAATGTCAAATAGCAGAAAAACTCACCTCCCTTTCTGTTAAAGTATCTTTATGTGTGTAAATATTCACAAATATAAACCAGCCAGGTTCTGATCTGCGTTATCATGGTGTAAACTTCTCCAGTAGAATTTTTCCAGATTTATGCCACTACAAAGGAGGTCAGAAGCTAACTTTTAATTTCTGCTCACTGTAGATACAGAAAAGTTGGTAAAGCAACAATTCCTTTTATTCCCCTGCCATTTTTATGTGCTGAGTAGGATCTAGTTAATTTTAGCCAGTGCTGAAACAGTTAATCCTCTTGATAGAGATGTGAAAATCTGGAACCATTTTAAATCTCAATCCCACATACTGCCTTAGGGATCACAGAGTGCTAAAACCTAAGATAAAAAGCCCTGACACAGATTATTGATGGTTTACCTTTTAATGAGCAGCTTGGATTGATTTTATTTCCCTCCTGAGTTGTTGGCTTTGCCTTGTTTCCACCCATGATGTCATGATTAACAAAACACACACATACACAAACTGAAGCTTCATAGATGAATAATTGCAAAGCTATGAAAACTAGCATAGGCATTAAAAAGAAACTTATGCCAGATCCTCTTGACCATAAGAACAAATTGACTCATTGACTTCAGTGACTTGATACTTCTTTTAAAGAAAGTGGGCCAGTCTTAAAGGGAGAGCAGAGGTTGGTTCTTCATTTGTCCTCAGTTTTAAAAGGATTTTACCTTGCTGCAGCTGGAGAGAGATGTCACAAGAGGGCCAGGTCAATGGAAAACACTCTTGGGGATTTTAGATGTATTTTCCAGTGTTTTTGTTGAAACAACCTTGCCAACCCAACAGTAAATTAGTGGAACATTCCCTTCATGCAGTTTAACTCTTAAATTAAAAAGGGGGAGAAAAATCTATAAACACAAACTATCACCCAGAGAGCTTGCATATCACTAGTTCTGCTAGGGCTGTCTGGAAAATGGAAATCCATTCCCTGGAAACATTCGGTGTTCCTTGGAAGCTTTTTCTACCCTGAATCAGGATGAAAAGTCAAACATAAAAAAAGTTTTGCAGGAGAGGATTTCCAGTGAAATTCCATTTTGGGAGAGCAGAAACAATTTTCCATCTTGTCTCTTCCCTGCCTGGAAGAGTCTTATTAATTTCACTTTCTCCCGGCCAGCAGAAAGCAAAGTTGGCAAGAGCCTTCCAAGCAGGCAGGCATTGTTTCCATTTTTCCAGTGCCAGAAAATTTTGTTTTTTCCCCAAATTTAAATTCTTCCATGGAAAATTTTGTATTTGCGAAGAGAGGGTTTTCCAGTGGAATATTCCTGCCCTGCTCCACTGGCACGGCACCTATTGCTATGGTACGAGAGTGTCCTGTCCTTCAGGGCTGTCTTGGGCAACTATTAGTTGCCCAGAAGGTTGTTAGAGTCCACAAAGGAAGAGGGGGAGGCTCCAATCCCAGCACTGGTGACCCCATTATTTATTTATTTACAGTGTCGTATTATGCTCCTGCCTGTGAGCACAGCCATGAATTAAGACCTTTGTGCTAGGTGCTGTGAAAACGCGCAGCAGAACAAACTGCCATAGCCCCATTGCAGGTGGAGGTAGGCAGACTTACCAAAACTCAGGATCTGGCCCTGAATATGCTGGTTGAGGGCACTTAGAGTGGCTGCTGGTAGTCCTCTAAGGCAGTGGGTGCTGAAGGACAGCACCACCTCCATCACTGGGGCAGTTCCAGCAGCCCTGACTACGGATGAACTTTTGTTTCTGACTACGGATGAACTTTTGTTTCTGAAATGGACAGGAGGAAGGACTGGACAGCGTGGACTTGAGGGGCTCTGGATTAAAAAATTCTGCAGGTTTCAGTATTTCCTGGAACTAAAATACCCCAAAGATGCTGATCTTCTCTCTACCATGATGCCCAATTGATAATGGTTTACAAGACTGAGTTCACTGGGGTAGCGGATTGCCTCTTACTATGTATTTGTACAGCACCCTGCACAATGGGGCCCTGATCTGATTAAAGCTCACAGTAAATGGATTTTTTTTAATTGCTGCATTGTGTATATATTTGCTTGTTGCATGTATTCAGGCTTTTGGGGGAGGGTTGGCGGGGGGCTTCCACTGTTTTGGTTTTGTTTTTTGTTTGATTTCCTGCAGGAGAGCATGATTGGCTCGTAGTTGTGCAATCCTCTTCTCTGCACATGACTCAGAGCTAAAAGAAGTTTAAAAGGCTGCTTTCGGTTTGATTTAGTGTGTTAAGGATTAAGGGCTGGCAGTAGGAAAACCCAGGCCCTCCCGCTCCTCCAGGTTACAACCCAGGGCCCTGGCGCAGGCAGTTCAGTGTATGACCCAGGCCAGGGTATCCCCTAGCGTACTCCTGGGTTCCCTACCACCTCTCTGACTCTCTATGGTGAAGGCCTGGCTAATGGCCCGCAACATGTCTCAGGGGGTACCAAGAGGTTACCTTCCTCGCTCACCAGCTTATGCTCAAGTCTTTCTTCTGCAGTGGCTTGCAGCTCTGAGCTGGTCCACTTCAGGGCAGTGTGGGGCTCCGACTGGATTCCTGCAGGAGCTACCAGTGCAGGTCTGCTCACTTGCACCGATCACCCTGACTGAGCTGTGCTGCTCCCTTAAGGCACAGCTGGGTGAAGCCTCCTTCAGCCAGAGCTGCTCCTTAACCTCCTGTTCCCCAGTGTGGGGTTTGTACAACCCAGCACAGCTCCAGAATATCTGTGTACTCACAAGTATTAGAACATATAATTCTCCGACCAAATGAGGCATCCAAAAAATGGGAGAATGGGACAAAGGCAAAGAAACTTCATATTCTGTCACCACCTGAAATTCACCTGGTGATATGAAATGCACCCAGACAGAGCCAGTAGGGAAAAGACAAGGAGTCTTGTGATGTTAGGGGAGAATTTCTATCCAAGTAAGCCAGCACAATGTTTGTTAACATTTAATGTGAGGGAGGGAAAATTTCCTATTACACACACACAAAAATACGCACACACATTGTGCCTTGTAATTGAGCAGGTGGAAGTGTTTTTAAAACCTTCAAGTCCTCTGTCTATCAGTAGTTAGCACCAAAACACAACCAATAGTGTTTATGCCCCATGTCTCACTGCAGAGTTTATCCAATCCAGGCCCAAAAGACCACTACCAAAACAACACTGATTTGCACCCACAGTCATAGCTGGCTCTGGGCCACTCACAAGCCCCTACACAATAAGTATCGGTACATTAGTCAGGGCAAGAGTTTGAGTGATCTGAGCAGGAAGGGTGCATAGTAATTGGTGGGAAGTATGGAGGTGGAGTCCATACTAGAGCCATTGACCCTGGAACACCACTCTGCAGTGCTGTCATTGTTCCCTGTTGGTCATGGTTTTGGAGGAAAAATAAACCAGAATTGTACCAGATCCTGGTACAAATGTTTGAATCTCCATTTACCTCAATAGAGCTACACTGATTTACACCAACTGAAGAAGTGGTTCTATCTCAGGATTTAGGATGATGAAACAGAACTTAAGAGTTAATGCAAAACAAGACAAACATTTTTTGTCTCTATTGTCTTTAAACAATGAAAGAATATGGTTGTACATGAACAGGATCCCCCACCGTTTGACAGAGCTTGACAGGACAAGGAGGAATTATCTGATGGCCATAGTGCTGGCAGCTATTGACTATATAGTGGAACAGAAGAGTTGCAAGTAAGGAAGAGAGAAAATGCAGTGTCATGCAAATAAGACAGACAACCCAATTTTTTCAACGACAAACATTGGGGAACTCCCTTACAAATGTGGTCCAGTAATTTTCCGTCACCAGTTGTATGGTCTGTATTTCAGATAGAAGCACCCAATGAAAGCTGACAGATTTATACTAATTTTTTTTAAATCAGCACTTTCTCTCTGGCTAGGTTAAGCAATACAAAGTGAGCTACAGTAACTCCTCACTTAAAGTCATCCTGGTTAAAGCTTAGTTATTAAGTCACGGTCCTATTAGAGAACATTCTCAATTAAAGTTGTGCAATGTTCTGTTATAACGCCCTCCACACCCCCACATGCCAGCAGGCCTCATGGATCAGCGTGTCCCCCCTCCCTCTCCGCACCACCCATCTGCCGCAATCAGCTGCTTTGTGGCCCGCAGGAGGCTGGGAGGGAGGAGTCAGGGGCGGCTCTAGATATTTCGCCGCCCCAAGCACGGCGGCATGCCACGGGGGGCGCTCTGCCGGTCGCCGGTCCCGTGGCTCCAGTGGACCTCCCGCAGGCGTGCCTGCGGACGGTCTGCTGGTCCTGTGGTTCCGGTGGACCTCCGCAGGTGTGCCTGTGGAAAGTCCGCTAGTCCCACGGCTCCACCGAAGCCGCGGGACCAGCGGACCCTCCGCAGGCAAGCCTGCGGGAGGTCCACCGGAGCCGTGGGACCAGCAGACCCTCCGCAGGCATGCCGCCGAAGGCTGTCTGCCTGCCGCCCTACCGGCGACCGGCAGAGTGCCTCTCATGGCATGCCATCCCAAGCATGCACTTGGCGTGCTGGGGCCTGGAGCCGCCCCTGGGAGGATTGAAGATGTGGCACGCTCAGGGGAGGGGACGGAACTGGTCAGGAAGAGTGGGGTGGAGTGAGGGCGGGAAGAGGTGGGGTCTGGGGCCTTGGGGGAAGGGGTGGAATGGGGGCGGGGCCTGGGGCATAGCCAGGGGTCGAGCACCCTCTGGCTGTTTGAAAAGTCGGCACCTGTGGCCCCAGAAGTCTATGGCTGTCTCCAGCTCTGCAGGGATCTAGAGGTCCGGTGCCTCTGCGTTGTATATCCCTAGCGTATCATGCAACCTGGCAGATGGTTCCCTTAGGAGACGACTGGTCTCCCCAGCACCCCGGGGGGCAGGGGGCATTCAGTGACTAACTGGAGCAGGTATTTGTGTGATCTGCTGCTCAGAGGCCAGCAGAGACATCCCCATTGGACACTGGGGAAGAATGTAGCACAGCGTCCCTTCCTATGTGCTGCCACTTGCCTGCTCTGCCTGGCTCCCGTGTCGCACCCAACCCCACAGAGCTTGCACGGGGAGGACTCTACAGGTCTAGGAGTGGGGGTGTTGTTGGCCTACTCCCTTTACCAGAGCTCTGAGGCCAGAGGATATTCACTTACCTAGTCACAGCTATAAGTCAAACCGCATATACTGTCTTTTGTCTGGTGAAAAATTTTCCCTGGAACCTAAACCCTGCACTTTTTACATGAATTCTTATGGGGAAATTGGATTTGCTTAACATCGTTTCAGTTAAAGTCACATTTTCCAGGAACATAACTACGTTAACCGAGGAGTTACTGTATTATGAAACGTAAGAATGGGAGTGAGCAAATGAATATTTTAACTGTGGCATGTAGATTTTTTAAATGCTGGAAATTGCATATCATCATATGAGCCATTTCTGTGGGGGTTATTATACATATTTGCACACTCAGTCATTTGCAGTTCTGCATGTAAGATATACAAACACACACACACAATCCTAAACAATGAGCTGCTGCTGCTGCTCAATATAAAGGTCCGTTGATTTTCATGGGAGCAGGAACTGTCCAATAGAGTCAGGTAATCTTTTATTTTATTTTTTAAAGTATAAGAGCATTTTCACAACTAATTAGCATTTGCACATGCCACATATTGGCAAAGGTAGCAATGGTAAGTGCAAACGAGTGCACCGTCTATTTCAAACTACACCAAGCAGCCAAGTATAAAAGGGGCTAAGGACGGTTCTAAGCAGAAGCCCTACAATGAAAGAAACAGACTACTGCCAGGAATAACTCTTTTTCCTTATACTCTCAGAGACCAAGACATGGAGGGTCAGGCCTACAGGCTGGCGCAGCGGCAGCCAGGCCTACCGATCAGTGCAGTGGCAGCCAGTCCAGGACCTGTAGCCAAAGGTTGGAGCCAAAGTCAGGAGTCAAGAGCACGTTTGAAACAAAACAAGAGCAGGGTTGGGAGCTGGGCTGGAGCAGGCTACGGCCTGCGGGATCTGTCACCGCTATCAAGCAGAGGAGAGTTCCATGCCATGAATGACATTGGTCAGAATGAGCAGCGGTTTCCCCTGAAATCATCAGACCAGCTCCTGGTTCTTGGATTGTCTGGGGCTTATGATTCATCACCCCACATATTCTAATAACATTACTTGGTCAATGTTAAGACAAAGCAACTTTCTGTGCTTTGGGGGTGGGGGAAGACAGCCGCACATGGCAAAGGGCAGTTCAATAGCTAAGTCCTCATTTCAGTGCATGGCAGTTAGGGTGATTGTGTACATAATTATGGACACACACCATACCAACAGTTGCAAGCACACTTCCCTAAAAATCAGCACTAGAAGTTTAAAGCATTCAGGATTCTTTATGAAACAATTTGTTTTTTTCAGTCCAAAATTGGTTTTACAGTTTAATATGTGTACATACTATGGAGACATCACATGTAAATATTTCATAAATGTACAGTGTGTGGATTTTATATATCCATATACACAGTACATATAGTATGTATATTTCAGATAACACACACTAAAGCACACATATGAATATTTTTTCCTAGAAGAACTATCAACACAAGTGGTCTTTTTTTTCTGTATGCCAAATGACAAGTTATTTTTAGAGGATATAATTCCCACTTGAATAAATATAGATTCTAAAGTGCATCTCTATCATTTGTCATTAATGCTGACCATGCATTACCCCAAGATTATGCTACATAGTACCTGATTCAATTAAAATACAGCTAGCTCTCTATAATACAAAGAGCCCACATGATGTTATGAAAGCTTTGGAAAATCTGCTTTTATGTGCTTCCATGGGGCAAATTCAATGCTATATATGTTGTCAAATTGGACCCTGTGGACTCATTTTAGCATATTGGGTCTGCTGCCTTTTCTCTGTGGTTTAAGGATATGGAGAGCTATGAAGCAGAGGAGATCCTGGACAGTAATTTTTTCTTAAATCAGGGAGTCAGATATTTAAAAAAAAACAAGCTTATTCCTTAGTTGTACAACAATCAATAACACATTCCCATAGGAAGTTACTAAAGCAAAAAGATGCAATAAATTCCTCTTTCCTCCCATGTATTGCCAGGCAGGATCATGGTCTTAACAAGCTAAACTGTGGAAGTATTTTAAACATCAAGAAACATATGGGTCAGGACAAGGTCCTCTTTGTTTAATTAAAACATTTTCTTTATTAATATTCAATTGCATGTGGCTCACTGCCAGTCAGACAGACTACTCCACAACACATCAAAAGGCTCCCTACATGTTCTCTGGAAACCCTCGATACCCAACAAGCAAGACAAAGAAATAGACGCTGGAGTTAAGGATGATTCAGGATTCCACAGCTAGGATACATGTGGAGGGGGCCGGTCAGAGGAGTTAAAAAGTATGAAATGGTGAATATAAAACTGTTGCCTGATTCAGCTTGCACAACTCTGTGGACATGTGTTAGCAACTACACATTCCCCCCCCCTACTTCTTTAGTATTTATCTGCAAAGAGATATTTTCATGGGTTGGTATTTTCAAAGGCACTTCAGGTACCAAAGTAAGTGGCTTGATTTTCAAGAGAGCTTAGACTCCTGCTACTGAAAAGCTAGTATCTAAATCAGGGGCGGGCAAACTTTTTGGCCTGAGGACACATCGGATTTTCAAAATTGTATGGAGGCTGTGCCCCCCCATCTGATACCCTCCCCCGCTTCTTACCCCCTGACAGCCCCCCTGGGACTCCTGCCCCATCCAACTCCCCCTGTCCCCTGACTGCCCCCAGAACCCCTGCCGCCCCATCCAATGCCCCCTCCTTCCTGATTGCCCCTACCCCCATTCAACCTCCCTGTTCCTCACCCTCTGACCATCCCAACCTCTATCCACACCCCTGCCCCCTGACCACCACCCCAAACTCCCCTGCCCTCTATCTAAAACCCCTGCTCCTTGCCCCATTACCGTGCTGCCTGGAACACTGGTGGCTGGACAGGCAACCGTGCTGCCCGGTGGGAGCCATCCACGGCACCGTGCAGCACAGAGCACTGGGACAGGCTGGGCTCTGCAGCAGCCCCGCCACCCAGAGCATTGCACTGGTGGCGCAGTGAGCTGAGGCAGCAGGGGAGGGGAAACAGTAGGGGAGAGGTCGGGGGCTAGCCTCCCGGGCCAGGAGCTCAGGGGCTGGGCAGGAGGTCTTGTGGGCCATAGTTTGCCCACCTCTGATCTAAACAGCCAAATTTCTATGGGAGTTTGTCCTCTCCCCTACTCCCTATCCCCCAAGAATAGGTTCTAGGAAGTGAAGATAATAATGGCTACTGAGGCATGACTAGAAATGATCTGAGGAGAAGAGGAGACAAAAGATGGTTTGATACAGAAGTGCAAGATGTACATCATCCTTGAAGAAGTATCTGAGGGAATCCTCTTATGCACAAAATGGTACCTGACAGATCTCATGGCAGAAAAAATCCAAGGATCAGAGGTGCATCTAGAGATGCTGATGGAATTAAGACAGGGATTTGAAGGTATAATGCAGGAAAGGAGAGAAGATATGATACTTGAGACAACTTAAGATTTACAGACGCATGTTAAACAAAAAAACCTAGAAGGTGGATTGCTAGAAGAGAAGGGTGATCCATGGAAGAACATGACCACTAGGACAAGGCAGAGGAAGAGACCAGCTAGTGATGGAGAAAATCAAGTTGAGTAACATGTTCGCTGTGCTGGGGAACAAGGAAAAACAGCCAGAAGATGGGGTGGCAAGGACGAAAAGAAGGGAAGCTAGTTTCTGCAGAAGAGATAGCGGAGATAACCAGGGACCAGAGTCTAAGGAAAAATTAGTACAATGTACAGGGGACAGAGAGAAAATATAAAAGTCAGGAACCAAACCCAGGAAGAGACAGGTCCATGCAACTGGAGACTCTATACTTAGTAGAACTGACAGGCCTGTCACCAGATCCAGAGAACAGAAGAGTGTGCTATCTGCAAGGAACAACAATATGAGACATAGTTGTGAGGCTGAAAAGGATCTTAATGGAAGGGTGGGGGGCAGGGAATCCACTGACTGTGCTGCATGTCTGGGTGAATGACACTGCTAGATTCCCACTGGAATGGATCAAGGATGATTACGCTTGGCTGGGTAAGATGCTTAAAAGAAGGGAGAGGTCAGTGGAATACTTCTGGTCCCCAGAAGGAGGGCAAAAGTGTGACAAGATAATGAAGATCAACAGATGGTTCCAGGATTGGGAGTATAAGGAATGTTTTGGGATGATTGACCATTTGAGGGACATTCAGAAGGAAGATTTTTCTTGAATGATAGACTCGAGTTCCTGGGATATTAGTTCTCTGGGATCAAGGCTGGCCCAATGGATAAGAAGGGCTTAAAGCCAGAAGATGAGCAGAGAAAGTTGTGATAGATTTGTGAAATCTCCACACCTGGCTTCCATACACAGGAGGAGGAAAATTGGATAAGTAAGACATTGTAAGGGATGACGGGAGAAAAAAGTACAAATACTGAGTCTAGTAGTAGTCAGGTAAGTGTTACCATTAGTGAAAAGACTATACCTAATCCAGCTAGAAAACTGTGTGAGCTGCAACAGAAACAACTGAAATGCATGTACATGAATGCAAGGAGTTGGGGCAATAAAATGGAGGAGGAAGCGGAACTACTGGTGCAGGAAGTCAAACTGATATTACAGAGATTACAGAAACATGGTAGAACAGCCCGCTTTACTGTTCAATATAGATATTGAAGATACTGTTTAGGTAACAGAAATAAAGGGAAAAGGTGGTGGGGTAATGTTGTACATCAGCAAGTCAGTAAATTGTGAAGTGATAGTATAGACAAAACAGAATCTAAGTCAATTTGCTTTGAGGAAGCATTGTAAAATAGGTTTTATTAGGATAGTGTTAAGGTCCTGCTATAGACCCTTCAGGGTCAGACCTGGATAGGGAGAGAGATCTCTTTAATAATATTTAAGAGATCAATACAATTGAGAATTATGTCACAATAAGAGACTCACTTCCAGGATATACACTGAGAATAAATGCTACTAATATTGGTAGGACCTAGTAATTCCTGGGTCAGTTTTCCTCATCAGATTATCACTGAGTCAACAGGAGGTGGTGCAGTTTTAGATGTGGTTTGGTAAGTAGTGAGGGCATTATAGAAGAGCTGGATGTAGGCAATAGCCTTAGATGGAATGAGCATGAGTTGAGTCAGTTTTAATTAAATGGAAGGATAATCAAAACCAGGTCATCAACTGTGTTTTTTTATTTCAAAGAGGGCAAACGGGAAAATTAAGGGACTTCATATAAGTTAACTGAAGAGCTCAAGGACTTAAATGCAGAGAAGGCCTGGAATTTCTTCAAATCAACTATGCAAAAATTATTTGAGATTTGCACCCCAAACAAGGGGAAAACTCATGTAGGGAAAGCCTCCAGACCCAGCTGGATGAATAACCACCTCAAAAAGGTTATTAAGAGAAAGAAGAGAGTCTCTAGGGAATGAAAAAAGATGTTGATCAGCAAAGAAAGCTACAACTTGGGGAGGTTAGAAAAAATTAGCAATAAAATGAGAATTGCTAAAAGTCAAGTTGAATTAACTCTTGCCAGAAAAATTAAAATAAGTAGTAAGAAGTTTTTTAGTTATAGATATAAAAAGAATAAGGATGAATGAGATTACTAAATGAATACTTTGTCTCAGTTTTCAGTACAGATGATAATATGGAACATGGGCATGAAGTAGGATGCGTGATGGAAATGAGTGTATAGTAATGGAAAATTACCACATCTGCGGTGGAAGAAAAAATACTTTAAGAGCTTAATGAGCTCAAACTAGGGAGACTGGATAGTTCCCATCCCAGAATACTGAAAGAATTCGCATGTGAAATAGCTTTATTAAAAATCCTTGCTACCAAACTAACAATCTATTTGGGGGTACTACCACTGGACTGGGAAATAGCTAATGTACCTATATCTAAGAAAGGGGCGAGGGGAGTCATTCAGGCAATTATAGACCTGTTAGTCTGACCCCAGTAGCATGCAGAGTTTTAGAACAAATTGCAAAAGAAAGAATAAATTAAATTAATGGAAGTAAACATTAAAGGATATGTAATGCAACATGGGTTTACCAGAGGTAGATCGTGCCAGATTAATCTGATTTCCTTCTTTGAGAAAATAACTGATTTTTTAGATAGGCAAAATGCAGTAGATCTAATATACTTGGACTTCAGTAAAGTATCTGATACGGTATCTCATGGGAAATTAGTTAAATAAGAGAACATGGGGATTAGTACAAGAACTGTTAGATGGATAAGAAACTAGCTAAAGGAAAGAAGGCAACAGACTCTGCTGAATGGTGAACTATTGAACTGGAGAGAGGTTACTAATGGAATTCCTCAAGGATCGGTCTTGAGACCAATCTCATTCAATATTTGTATTAAAGACCACAGCAAAAAGAGTAGGAGCGTGCTCATGAAATTTGCTGATGATTCAAAGTTGGGAGGATTGTAAATACAGAGGAAGATCAGAATATTATACAGGATGATCTGGATGACCTGAAAACAGGAGTGACAGAAATAGATGAAATTCCATAGTACGAAGTGCAAGATGATTGTGCACCTAGGCTCTAATAAGAATTTCTGCTGCAAGCTGGGGGCTCATCATTTGGAAGTGACAGAGGAAATGAGTGTGTGTGGGTCCATCACAGGATGCCTATGAGCCACCAATGCGATGTGGCAGTGCAAAAGACATAAATGATCCTAGGATGTATCAGGCAAGGCATTTCCAAAAGAGAGAGGGAATGTGGAGGAGAGGAAAGTGATCAGGAACAGTCAGCATGGATTCACCAAGGGCAAGTCATGCCTGACTAACCCAGTTGCCTTCTATGAGGAGATAACTGGGTCTGTGGATGAGGGGAAAGCAGTGGATGTGTTATTCCTTGACTTTAGCAAGTCTTTTGATACGGTCTCCCACAGTATTCTTGCCAGCAAGTTAAAGAAGTATGGGCTGGATGATTGGACTATAAGGTGGATAGAAAGCTGGCTAGATCGTCGGGTTCAATGGGTAGTGATCAATGGCTTCATGTCTAGTTGGCAGCCCATTTCAAGTGGAGTGCCCCAAGGGTGGGTCCTGGGGCCGGTTTTGTTCAATATCTTCATTAATGATCTGGAGGATGCTGTGGACTGCACTCTCAGCAAGTTTGCAGATGACACTAAACTTGGAGGAGTAGTAGATATGCTGGAGGGTAGGGATAGGATACAGAGGGACCTAGACAAATTAGAGGACTAGGCCAAAAGAAACCTGATGAGGTTCAACAAAGACAAGTGCAGAGTCCTTCACTTAGGATGGAAGAATCTTATTCGCTGTTACCAACTAGGGACCGAACGGCTAGGAAGCAGTTCTGCAGAAAAGGACCTAGGGGTTACAGTAGATGAGCAGCTGGATGAGAGTCAACAGTGTGCCCTTGTTGCCAAGAAGGCTAACGGCATTTTGGGCTGTATAAGTAGGGGCATTGCCAGCAGATCGAGGGATGTGATCATTCCCCTCTATTCGACATTGGTGAGGCCTCAGCTGAAGTACTGTGCCCAGTTTTGGGCCCCACACTACAAGGAGGATATGGAAAACTTGGAAAGAGCCCGGCCGAGGGCAACAAAAATGATTAGGGGGCTGGAGCACATGACTTATGAGGAGAGGCTGAGAGAACTGGGATTGTTTAGTCTGCAGAAGTGAAGAATGAGGGGGGATTTGATAGCTGCTTTCAACTACCTAAAAGGGGGTTCCAAAGTGGATGGATCTAGACTGTTCTCAGTCGTACCTGATGACAGAACAAGGAGTAATGGTCTCAAGTTGCAGTGGGGGAGGTTTAGGTTGAATATTAGGAAAACTTTTTCACTCAGAGAGTGGTGAAGCACTGGAATGGGTTACCTAGGTAGCTGGTGGAAATCTCCTTCCTTAGAGGTTTTTAAGGTCAGGCTTGATAAAGCCCTGGCTGGGATGATTTAGTTGGGAATTGGCCCTGCTTTGAGCAGGGGGTTGGACTAGACGACCTCCTGAGGTCCCTTCCAACCCTGATATTCTATGATTCTATGATTCTGAATATTAATAATGTCATTGCACAAGGCACTGGTAAGACCTCTTTTGGAATGCTGTGTACAATTCTGGTCACCCATGTGCAAGAAAGATAAATTCAAACTTGAACAGGTGCAAAGAAGGATGATCAAGAGTACGAAGGGCCTAATCTTAAGAGAGGAAACTGAAGGAGTTTGGCTTATCTTGGCAAAAAGAAGGCTGAGAAGGGATTGATTGTTCCCAATAAATACCTTGGGGGGGACATATTAATTTTGGTTGTTGGGTTTAGTCTGAGGGTGCTGGGTGGTGTGGGTAGCCTGTGATATGCAGGAGGTCAGGCTAGAGGATCTGATAAGCCATTCTGGCCTTCAGCTCTATGACTCCCATTAGCCTCAGTGAGAGATGTTGGATGCTTGGCCCTTTTAAAAGCTCACAACTTATTTATTTGAATCTAGAACCCTAATTTTAGGTTATTTCTTAAAATCACTATGACTCTGCAAATGTAGCCACGATCCTGAGCAAACCTTTCACTGTTCCCAACACACCCTTATCTGTGTTGAACATGGTATATAATGGTACCTGCACAAAGGCAATACTGATTTTGTTCAGGTAAGGACTACAGAATTTGGTCCTGTTGGTTCATATACAGATATGAAACACAGTAAGACAAGAAATTCTGTGAAACTGACTTGGCTAAGTGTGACTCCCATAGCTACTCAGACCTTTCTGTCAGCAATGGGAAGAGAACAGATCCGCCTCTTTCAAAAGCACAGGCCCCACCGTTTGAGCAAAAGGAGAATAACCATTAGTCATTAGCAGTAGATAGCACATAATCAAGTGGTTCTGAACATATCCTCTAAAGGATGGGGTAAACATACAATCTAGGCAGTTCATTAGATGCAGTTCCTCATTTTGACCAACTTATTTTGAGCAGACGTCACTCATATGCACTGATCTACATTTGTAAGACCCAAAAGGTCACTTAGGTTTCTTTTTTTATCTTGGGGATAGGGGGAAATAAAGGTTATTAATCTTCTTAGATGCAAACCCTAACCCTAATCCTAACCCATACCATATTTGAATATGTCATTTTCTTACAGTCCCTCTACCCCTATCTCTCCGCACCTCACTTAACCTCACCCCACCCACCCAATATCACTCACTGTTCTGAATCAATGCTTGAAGCTCAGCACTTTCTCTCTAACTGACAGAAGGTGCTGCCTCCGGCATGCAGATTGAGCCTGCCAAAAAAGAGGCTGATTTTCCAGTAGTTTGGCATGCTAGATTAAATTATTTCTCTGGAACTATCTGGCCTGTTGGCGATATATCTGACAGTCCACTGCTAAATTATTGATGGAAAACATGCGGATCCTAAATATCCAGTCAAGACATGTTGATATGTAAAATATCAATCTGTAAAATTGCGTGCCTTTGAAAAACAGGGGAGAAAAGATAACAAATGTGATCCTGGTACAACTTAACATTAAAATAAGCCAAACTCAGATCTGGTCTACATACTGTTGACCTCAGTGGAGTCACTCATTTGTGGCAGGTTTGAATTTGGCTTATGAAACAATAAAGCAGGATCTTTAGTTTGATCAGAGTTCAAGGAATATCCCAACTAAACCTTTGTAAATCAGAATGAAGAAACTTAGGGCAATAGAAGATATATCTGCACCAGCCCCATGCTGAGGGAGTATAAAAAGTATTTCAAATCTCTAATTTCCATGATTGAAAAATGTATTTTGATCATGATAGGACCAGCAGGGTACTTGACTTCAAAGTCCACTAGCTAGAGCCCACCCTCGGGTTAGATGATCAGTGAAATTAAATACAGTGCTTAATCAAAAGTTAATGTCTGTGATTTATCAAAAGGTCAGTCTTCTTTTTGTAAGCTTCCCACTTCAATGTCTCCCTCCCAGACAGACAAGTCTACATTCCTCTCAATCATCTCTTGCTTCTCTTTCTAGATAGTCTGACTAAGATCATTTATCATTACTGATGTTCACTGTATTCTGTATGTCAGTTTCTGATCAATAAGAGATTTACAGCCCCATAGATTTAGATGTTTTAGGAAGTTTTCTTGTTTTTGAAAAATCAAATCTGATTTTGTTGTTGTAACAATGTTTTAAGTCATACCTACTTTCAAATGGTTATGCTTGATAGTGTGTGAGAAAGCATGTTTTTGTTGACGGAGATTTAGTTCTGTAGTCATACCCAGTGCTTGTTACATTAGTTTTATCTGTTATTTCATTAGTACGATCTATGCAAGATGGTAATTAAGTCTCTGAAGACAGACATTTATTTTCCTCTATACAAAACCAGGAGGAGATTTTATAAATTTTATTTATATATATTTAAAAATATAAGCCTTTACTATATTTTTTCCTCTTAACAGAAGACAGGAAATGTTATTTCAAGCTTTCTGATACAATGATACTTTCGTGTTACATAGCATCTGCTTTATGTGTCACCCCATGATGCAAGGTATGTGTCTACTACTATATAATCAAATTGAGGAAGAAAAGCTGCCTAAACTATTGATATAGGAGACAATTTCAGAGGATTGATGCTAAAAGAGGGGTAAAGCTTCACACCTAATCTGATGCTAAATGCTAGGATTGGTAATGAATTAGGGTTACATTAACTATACACTCCACATTATAGTGTCTGCCAAAACATCACTGTTTTACCTCAGACAATATCACTACAAATATACATTGGTCATTTTATGGTTACTTTGGACAGATTATGGTTAGTAACTGGAAAAGTGTTTCATGAAAATTTGCACTCATTTTTTGCCAAACCATCTTTTGGGTCAATTCACAACTTGTGAAATGATGAAGGCTTTAAGCAATCAGAAGAAGGATTATTCATTGGTTAGGGTGCTTGCCTAGAACTTGGGAGACCGGGGTTTGGTTACCTGTTCCACCAGTGACTTCCTGTGTGAGCTTGGGTTACCCATCTGTAAAATGGGAGTGAATAATTTCCTACCTCACAGAGGTTCTGTGAGGATAAATACATTCAAGATTGTCTCTTGCTCAGGTACTATGATAAGGCAGCCATATAGGTACCAAAGACAGATATTAAAACATCAATTTTCATAGATTTGTAATGAGATATAAAAGCTCCTTACACAAAAATTGTGCGTGAGAATTTTTGCAGAGGAGATGATAATCACTGCCCCTCCCCTCTTCAGGCTTCTTGTTGTACAGGACTGACCACAAGGCTGGGACCCCCAAACTTCCAATTATTATTCCTGCCCATTCCCACTGACCGGTCCTCAAGATAACTTTACCATTTACACTTCACTATACAACAATCATTTGGGCAGGCCTCAAAAGGTTCCTCTGAAGTATGTAAATATAGTTCTACCCATTTTACAGACAGAGAAACTATGGCACAGACACAGTTAACACCCAAGATCAAACAGTAGAGCAATATCAAACAAAGGTGAGAAGTCAGATCTCGTGCCTGCCAGTCTCCATAGTTACCAACATTGTAAAAACCTTTCCCAAAGTCTAAAAAAAAAAAAAGGCACACCATTTCAGTCAAGCAAAATTTCCCACCAATTGCTGTAATTTTGTGGAAGTTTGGAAATTGGCAAATTTCGATTAAGAAGAAGAAAAAAAAATCATTAATGTTCCACCCAATCTCAAATGTCAAATCAGACATTGACAAAAATGTAGAGAACTTAAATTCTTCACGTTTTGTTTTATTAATATTAGGACAGCCATCCGTTAATGTCATAACAGCTTTGACTATGCATTTCCAGCTTTTGTATTTTTGTCACACACCAAACATGTTTCATATATTTTCTCTTTTGTGCAATGAATTTTAATAAAACTAGCAAAAGAATTGAGAAAGAAGCTAATTTTCCTACATGCCTCTGGCAAACAAGAAAAACTCAAGACTAAGTTGAGAGATATCTTTCTACTGCTGCAAATTCATTTTCCATAACAAGAAACTCATCTTCCCGAGAAGCCTGTAATTCAAAGATAAAGATGAAAAGATGTTGTTTTATCATAATGACAAGTATCTGCATCCATATTTATTTTGTGCTCCAACAGCAGTTTGCTGTGTGTATTGTCATGGTACATTGAAAAGTAGGAAAATATTTTGCTATTTAAAGAATCAGAGGATAAAGGAAAAAGAACCACTGGGGAAAATAACACAATACAATCATTGAGTTTCCCTAGGAAAATATCTGACCCACATAGATAGAATTGAGAATCTGCCTTGTATGCTTGTAGCTGCTGTTTAATGTGACGCCATCTTTCATTAGCTAGGCCCTGGATTTTAACAGGCAGTCACCTGACATTCTTCAGATGGCCAATTTCAATCTTGCCCCACATATGAAAACAAGAAATGGGTCATCTTCTATGAAAGAGAATTAGAGAACTTTGTTAAAATGTCCCATGTACAGTTTTATTTCACATAGTATCCTGGATTTTATGCTATGTGGCTATTGGTTAATGACATTTGCATGATTAAGGACTGGATCTTTTGTGAGCATCAAGTGAGTTCTGCTAGAGAGACCTGCAAGTTTCGAATCCTACAGGCTAATCTGGAGTTTGGTCAGAATGTACGTATAAATAATTCAGGATAATACCTTCCGGTAAATAGCTTAATCACTTTTCAGATAAAATTCAGAATGACTGGTATAGAAATGTCTTACTTGTCTGTTGCACATATACATGTCAGATAGCATTATGTTAGTGGTTTAACTTTCCCCTTGTTTTTAAACTACAGTGGGGTTATCTTTTCACCTTCTTGTTTAAATCAATTCCAAATGTGTCAGTATCACGGCTTCTACTGCAGATTAATAGAATCAGCCAAAAGGATAGCTGACATTTTTGTTGCCATAGAAACTGGTCATGTTACACGGCTTGCTTAGCTCCCATTTGCCATACATCTAGGCAGCTACTGAATACACTCCCCTTTTGTTTCACAAGGAATTACATTAAAATATTAAAATATAATTCCATCTTACTTTAGTCCCCATTCTGTAGAAAAGAGGATTATAGAATATTAAGATACATCCTAAGGAAAGTGCAAAGTGATGATAATATTGCTGTATGGCTTATGTGCATTCCAGATAAAAAAGAAAGGAAATGGAAGTGGAGTAAATTATCCCTGAGCCTACAGTCTAGCTTTTCTTCATTCAAGTATTCCCCACAACTTCAAATAGATAGGCTCTTCCTCGGTGAACCTCAAAGTGGATGTACTTCAAGTTTGATTGTGGAAAACAAAAAAAGACATTAGTGACAATATTTTTAAATGCATCATCAAATTTTTCCAACTTAGCAGCTGAGGAGGTTGTGTGGTCTCAGGCTTCCTTTCCACAGATGCATCAAAGCCCCAAGAGAAAACCACTCACATAGAATTAAGATGAGAAGTTTCAGCATTTAGTGATGCAGTGTATATGTATATTATGCCAGAGGGCACTGTACACTTGAGAAAAAGCAAAACAACTGATGCAATCGTAGTGTCTAAAAACTCCATGCTGGTAGGGTCCTGTCAAAACCACTGGTGAGATTTATAGTAATTCCTTGTTAACTGGTAGGATCCCAACTGCTGGCTGTTGGGATTACTGGGGCGGGGATGGGGAAATGAATTTAGGGACATTATTTTTTACCGTCTCTTACTTAACATTTATATTGCAGTGGCATCTCAAGGACACAACCAGGTTGAGTGCCATTGTGCTAGGTGCTGTGCAAACAGACCATCAGTGACGGCACCTGCTCCAAAGAGCTACTTTCCAATGCCTCCAAATCTAATCATCCGGTGTCCATAAACCTGTGCTTGTGGCTTTCATCTGAAGACTGAAAAATGTCACAAAGCTCTTCTCCAATTTAAATAATCCCAACACCACGTTGGAAGCAGATCTCTGGAGCATGAGATGGGGTTGCTTTTGGTGATGAGATGACTGTGTCCCTCATAATGGGTTTCCTGTGATTGGGAACAGGGCTGGGGCAGGCATTGCTGGACCTCTTTCCAGAGCTGCTCAGATACGATGGCAAAGAGTGCCGTGATACATGAAGCAGGTAAGTTTACATAGAATCCTTTCCATCTTCCATATTTCTAAGCATGGTCATGAAGCGGGAAGTCTCAGTGCTTTTCATAACAGCAGCTAAGTGTGAAACTCCTCGTGCCAGAATTCATGTTATGGAATTCACATCAGGAACATGCAAGGAGTGACTGATAGAGGTCAGATATTAAGAGGAAGTTTTGCCAGAAATGAAGGGTATAATCTGAATCCTACCCAACAGCACACTATAACCTTTGACACGGAAAATATGTATTCCCTCTGTCAATCCTTTACTCTTGGTAGCTTAAATTTACCCTGCATCCAGAGCACAACCCACAACACAAGTTAGTGCCAGTAGATCAGTTCAGGTTTTTAAATGGAGATGGTACTAAGGAAAGGAGCACTGAATTGTCTGAAGGATACTTGCATTCCCTGAACTGGGCATGAGAAGGAAACCCAGACGACCTATGTTTATGGCAGATAACCCAGCTGGCCTTTCTACTGCTCCATGTAAGAGCAAAAGTGCTTCATTGAGAACCTCGTGCAGGTCTCAGAAAAGCCACTGACCACAAAGGCCAGATTGTGGCTGGCCCTTACATGGCTCAATGGTGCGGGAAGGGAGGGAATAAAAAGCCTTGCTGCTTGGTAAGGCCTATATAAAGGCCTATATCAGAACTGCAGCCCTTGTGCCAGTGGATTGTGGCAGCTGTTTCTAAGGCTACATCTACACTTAACGCTACCGTGGCACCACCGTACGGCTTCAGCGTAGACGCTTGGGTCTCCCATGTCTGTAGTTAATCCACCTCTGTGAGACGCGGTAGAAGAATTCTTCCACCACCCAGCCATGTCTAGCCTGGGGGTTAGGTTGGCATAGCTACATCTTTCGGGGGCACCGATATTTCACTTCCCTGGAGACGTAGCTATGCCGATGTAACTTCAGTGTAGACCCGCCCTGAGATTCCTCCCACCCCCTCACTTAAATAAACTGGGATGAAAGGAGTGGAGAGTAGGTGGAACCATGGCTTGGCCCTCCTTGTATCCCAGTCAGAATTGGCAACACCACAGGGGGAGCAGGTTGAATCCCTTTAGGAGGCATAGTAAAGTTACACCCCTCCCCAGTGCAAGCAGGAAGCCCCAACAGGCGCTGTGCCTCTGTGGGGAAGTACAGCTCCACACTATCTCCCTGACCCCACCCTCCCACATGCAGGGCTGTGGCAAAAAGCCACAAAATGATTCACATGACAGAACTGTGACCCAGCTGTATCTTTCAAAAGTGCTGAGTTTTAATAGGATTGTAAAGCGGAGGGGAGAGGGCAATGTTTGCTGAACAATGTGTGTTTCTGAGGAAGCCGCTTGTTGTTTTGAATTTCCTGGGTTTGACTATCAGGTTAATTTTGCATGCCTGATTGCATCAGCATGTTGAGTTATGCAATGTAACAAGCTGTCGCACTGCAAAAACCATGACGTATCATCCCAGTGATGCATGAAATTAAAAAGATGTGGTTTGCTGGGTCAACCAGAGATAAACCAGACTTGCTTTTCAATCGGTTTACTTTTAAACCTTTCAAGGAATTAAAAAAAAGGGTTGTTTAAATACCAACTGATCCAGTAATGGTAAATAATTGCAACCATCCACAGTTACAAGTGGGCAGAGCTGGTCTCAGTATCTGCACATCTCTATTGGGATAGAGATATAGAAAAAATCAAGTTACTCATTGCCAAATGCCACCTTGTAAGGCATAGATTTGCAGATCTGGGCACTGCCTGGCAGGAGGACATTGAACTCATGTAGTTGGCATGAGGGGTCCAGTCACTTGTGAGAGCTGTGTTGCACCATGGAGACTGGGGAACCCATCCTCAGTGAAAGCAACCTTCCAGCACTGATACTGGTACCACAACAGGGTGCACTCGGGAGCACAGTGGGCCAGGAGCATCACTACACAGCTGCTTCCTGGCTCTAGCACAGTCTCACAGCTGCTTCCATCAGCTGACTCTGCATGGCTGTTTTCAAATGGTCAACAAGAGCAAAGGGCCCAGAGGATAGTCTTTGGACTGCACTTGGACATTGTTACTCTGAAGCACTCTGAACCAGAGGGCTGAATGGTGCACAAAGGCAGGTACAAGGAGGGGAAGAAGCCCTGCAATGCCACGTCCCAACATGAGGGGATGCACTTGAGGCAAGGACACACTATTAAAAAGTGGCTTTGTAAAGGTTTATGTAAAGTACCTGCCAAGCATGGGGGCAGCATGTGATAAAGCACGCAAGATCTTGTCTAAAAATGTAACCAGTGGATGATGGAGGCCAGCATCATAGGCCTGTCAATAATGAATGAGAGATAAGCCATGAAAGGCCTAAAAAGCAAAGACAAGTAGCTTATCATAGAATATCAGGGATCTCAGGAAGTCATCTAGTCCAACCCCCTGCTCAAAACAGGACCAATCCCCAGACAGATTTTTGCCCTGGATCCCTAAAGGCCCCCTTGAGGACTGAACTCACAGCCCGGGTTTAGCAGACCAAAGCTCAAACCGCTGAGCTGAGAGAAGAGGGAGCCAATGGAGGGATGACATCAAATGACAGGTTAGGAAAATGATCTTTGCAGCAGCATTCTGCATGGATATGAGCATTTGTTAGTCAGAAAAACAGAACAATTAGCCATTGAAACAATTTACCTAGGGTTGGATTCTCCCTACCTTTAAACTGAGATTGGACTTTTCATTCAATCAGAAGTCTGGTTTCATGCAGGAATTAATAGGTGATATTCTCTGTAGACTGCGTTAGGCAGAAGGTCACAGTAGGTCAGCGGATTACCCTGATGGGCCACATGCGGCCTGCGGGCCACAGGTTGCCCACCACTGATCTAGAGTGAATCGCTGGGCAGAATTTGACTTATTTATTAAAGCATTGCTCTGGGGAAAGATTTTTAATGCAGCATAAATGATCATGGCAGGTTTTACAGACAGTGTAGCTGTTTCCCCCTTTTTATTTTTTCCCTGTTCTGTTCGGAATTATGCATGTATGTAGGTTATATGTTGCTTAATGGAAAGTGAAATAATCTGAATCAAATCATCTCATGCCATCAGATGTCACTTAGGGTATGACCTAGGTGCTGCCATCCCTGTCTTTCCCAGGCAACTTTTTCCATGTCCTCTATGTTGCTGAGTTCCATTAGTTTTCCCTCTCTGGGTAATGTTTGGAGGGATTCTTTCAGCTGGCCCCTTTCATGCATCCCTCTAGCTGCCCAATGGCACACCTTTCATAGTAGATGCTCTGGCTTCCTTAACACATGGCCCAGATATTTCCATCTTTTTTTCTGGATAACTTTAGAGATAAGGGATTGAAGAATATGCCGACAAAAATTTGGATGACTACCTGGGTAATTTAGTGCACCCTAACTTCAAATACCAGACTTCTTATGGAAGTCTGGTGTTTGAAGTTAGGGTGGTTCTCTTTGCAGTTGTATTTTATTTAATCTCATCCTTTCCCTCCAAATATAGTTTAGATATTGAAAAATGGCATTTAATTTCTCCATTGCTTCATGGTAAAATGTGCCATTTGTCATCAAACTGCTATTTGTCCTGATCATCAGAATATCAAGTGTCAACTTCACTGTTATTAACAGCTGGCAAATGGGGCATTCGATAATTGTTCTAATTTAATTTTAAATGAAGCTTCTTAAACATTTTAAAAACCTTATTTGCTTTACATATAACAATAGTTATATATTATAGACCTATAGAAAGAGACCTTCTAAAAACGTTAAAATGCATTACTGGAGCGCGAAACCTTAAATTAGAGTGAATAAATGAAGAGTTGGCACATCACTTCTGAAAGGCTGCCAACCCATAGTCTAGATTGTCTTCATCTTCCCACCCGCCACTGTTACCTCCCTCCTGCACACCTCTCTCTTCCAATGGCAGGTTTGGATCCATGTGCCAGAGCCAGATTCTGATCCAAATTACACCTGTGTAAGTAGGGGCATTGCCAGCAGATCAAGGGACGTGATCATTCCCCTCTATTCAACATTGGTGAGGCCTCATTTGGAGTACTGTGTCCAGTTTTGGGCCCCACACTACAAGGAGGATGTGGAAAAATTGGAAAGAGTCCAGCAGAGGGCAACAAAAATGATTAGGGGGCTGGAGCACATGACTTATGAGGAGAGGCTGAGGGACCTGGGATTGTTTAGTCTGCAGAAGAGAAGAATGAGAGGGGATTGGATAGCTGCTTTCAAAGGGGGTTCCAAAGAGGATGGATCTAGACTGTTCTCAGTGGTACCTGATGACAGAACAAGGAGTAGTTGCAGTGGGGAAGTTTAGGTTGGCTATTAGGAAAAACTTTTTCACTAAGAGGGTGGTGAAGCGCTGGAATGGGTTACCTAGGGAGGTGGTGGAATCTCCTTCCTTAGAGGTTTTTAAGGTTAGGCTTGACAAAGCCCTGGCTGGGACGATTTAGTTGGGAATTGGTCCTGCTTTGAGCAGGGGGTTGGACTAGATGACCTCCTGAGGTCCCTTACAACCCTGATATTCTATGATTCTATGAAATGAGGAGTCCCTCCAATGACTTCAAGTTTAATGAATTAACTATTAAAAGAAACTTTCCTTCAATTTTCCCAGTTACATGATCATATTAGATCTCACTCCACACAAGTTATTTATGTTGTGCCAAGCACAATCCTAACCAGAAATAGAATATAAATAATGTAGAATCCCCATTTGGTTTTCTTAAATGATTCAGTTCCATATCAATGGGAGCTTTGCAATGTGCAAAATAACCAGCAGCTAGGTAGCTGCTTAAGCACTATTTAAAGTACAAAAGAAAACACTAACATAAGTGTCTTGCTAATCAGTGGTGGGTTGCTATGATTAATGGTTTGTTCTGTAAATGTTAAGGTGGTTGCATTGAAGGGGTTTTGTGCTGCATTGTGACATGACATTGTGTCAGTCACAACACTAATAAGGGGGTGAGGGAAGAGAACAGAATTTCGGTTCTGAGCTTCTAGAACTCAAAGCTTTAAGGAGATATACGCAGATGGATTGACTCCTTGCTTCAATTTAATAGTCTTAATATCTCCTAACACAATAGTTCTCAACCTTTTCCATGTCATGACCCAAAGTTACACCAGACAAAAGTTTCAAGAGCATGGCTATTCTATTCTGTTCTATGCAGGTGTACCCATCATCCCTGTAGTATCTGAGTGCCTTTGAATAGTCAAACCCTCATCAGTTAATTAGAAACTGCAGAAGTAGAGTGGCCTGACTTCAGGTCCATATTTCAAATTAACAACATTAGTCATTTCAAATGTATAAATGAAGGAAAATTAGGGATGTAACATGGACTGTATGACAACTTTTGCATTAGCAGAAGGCTAAACAAGCACTGTTTGAAATAACATTTTATTAAGTATCTTAAAGTGCATATTCAATATGATAAAATCCATTTTTTATCTCAAATAAAGTCACTTAAATGAGAAGTGTTACATTATAAAGGAATTTCTTGCGAGACAGGGATACACTTCATAATATTGCGGTTAGTGTGTTATATTAAATGCTGCTTATATGTTTTATTGAAATTCAAACCTCTTGTTAGTGTTTTGTTTTTTAATGATACAAAAGCTTATGATTCACAGCCTTTTACATAAAATATATATTAATGAGTTCCTGCATATTTTATTGCTTTGTATTATTCTAAAAGCCATTCATTCATTTCCCCTGATTGTCAGTTATGGCAAAGGCATAATACTTTTTTTTTCCTTTGAATTTAATGGCTGCAAAGTGAGTTAAAGACTTACCAAACTAATTTCCCCAGCTACCTGTTGCTCATTAAACTTAATCTATTTTTCTTCCTATACCATTCCAAAATCATGTAGACACAGAGACACTTCCCCCATACCCCAGCATATTGGGTAAATTCTACCCTATGATATTTATATGTGTTCCCAGTCAATTAGATGGGAGTTCTGCGAGTATATGAGGCCCTAATTATGTCTAATAATGGAAATCTCCTAATATCAATACATGACTGATTGAAATGATTCCTGCTTGTTTAGGCTAGATAGATACATAGCTTCATCTTACTCATTAACCAACCAACCAGGTGAGAGACAGAGTTGTGTGATATCTGGGGTTAGAACTCTGCACAGAACTCAACCTAGGAGGGAGGTTCTGGCAGTTAAGCTGTTCTAACTTGGGCCTGGTCTACACTACACATTTAAACCGGTTTTAGCAGCATTAAACCGATTTAACGCTGCACCCATCCACACAACGAGGCCCTTTATATCGATATAAAGGGCTCTTTAAACCGGTTTCTGTACTCCTCCCCGATGAGAGGAGTAGCGCTGAAATTGGTATTACCATATCGGATTAGGGTTAGTGTGGCAGCAAATCGACGGTATTGGCCTCTGCGCGGTATCCCACAGTGCATCACTGTGACCGCTCTGGAAAGCAATCTGAACTTGGATGCAGTGGCCAGGTAGGCAGGAAAAGCCCCGCAAACTTTTGAATTTCATTTCCCGTTCGCCCAGCGTGTAGCTCTGATCAGTACGGGTGATGATGCAGTCCTAAATCCAAAAAGAGCCCCAGCATGGACCGTACGGGAGATACTGGATCTGATAGCTGTATGGGGAGAAAAATATCTGTTCTATCACAGCTCGGTTACAGAAGACGAAATGAGAAAGCTTTTGAAAAAATCTCCAGGCTATGATACAGAGTCCACAGCACAGTGCTGTGTGACAAGCATAATGGAAAGCCAAAGAATCAAATGGACACTCATGGAGGGAGGGAGGGGATACTGAGGACTCCAGCTACCCCACAGTCCCCGCAGTCTCCGAAAAGCATTTGCATTCTTGGCTGAGCTCCCAGTGCCTGTAGGGTCAAACACATTGTCCAGGGTGTTTCAGGGTATATGTCATCAATTTACCCTCCTCTCCCCCCGTGAAAGAAAAGGGAAAAAAATCGTTTCTTGACTTTTTTATATGTCACCCCTATGTCTACTGCATGCTGCTGGTAGACGCGGTGCTGAGGAAATGAATAGCAGCATCCTCTCCCCTTCCCTCCCCGGTGGCAGATGGTACTGTACAAAAGGACTGATCGCTGTCCTTATCATCCTGTGAGTGCTCCTGTCTGGCCTCAGGTGAGGTCAGCTGGGGGCACCTGGGTAAAAATAGGAATGACTCCCGGTCATTCCTGGTAGATAGTACAGAATGGCTGGTAACCATCCTCATCATAGCAACTGGGGGCTGAGTTCCATCAGCCCCCCCACTTTCATATCTAAAGAAAAGATTCTGTACTGCCTGGACTATCATAGCAGCGATATACCGGGCTCCTCCCCCCCCACCGTTTAATGTCCTATCTGGACTATCATAGTAGCTGGAGGCTGCCTCCCCCTCATTTCATCTCACTAATAACTCAGTGTTTCTTATTCCTGCATTCTTTATTACTTCATCACACAAATGGGGGGACACTGCCACGGTAGCCCAGAAAGGTTGGGGGAGAAGGGAATCAACGGGTGGGGTTGTTGCAGGGGCACCCCCTAGAATGGCATGCAGCTCATCATTTCTGTGGGATCTGACACGGAGCGGCTGTGCTCTCTGTTCTCTGATACACTGGTTCTCTAGTACACTTGCCCCATATTCTAGGCAGGACTGACTCTATTTTTAGATACAACATAAAGGAGGGAATGACCCGGGGGGTCATTCCCATTTTTGTCTTTGCACCCCCAGCCGACCTCAGTGAAGATCAGCCAGGAGCACCCATGACAGCAGCAAACGGTACAGAACAACTGATAACCGTCATCTCATTGCCAATTTACAATGGCAGCAGACGGTACAGAACGACTGGTAACCATCTCTGCTACCTTGCAAAGGCAAACGAATGCTGCTGTGTAGCGCTGCAGTATCGTCTCTGTCAGCAGCATCCAGTACACATACGGTGACAGTGACAAAAGGCAAAATGGGCTCCATGGTTGCCATGCTATGGCGTCTGCCAGGGAAATCCAGGGAAAAAGGGTGCGAAATGATTGTCTGCCGTTGCTTTCATGGAGGAAGGAATGATGATGACATTTACCCAGAACCACCCGCGACACTGTTTTTGCACCATCACGCATTGGGATCTCAATTCAGAATTCCAGTGGGCGGGGGCGACTGGATAACTACCCACAGTGCAACGCTCTGGAAATCGACGCTAGCCTCGGTACATGGACGCACACCACTGAATTATTGTGCTTTGTGTGGCCGCGTGCACTCGACTTTATACAATCTGTTTTACAAAACCGGTTTATGTAAAATCGGAATAATCCTGTAGTGTAGACGTACCCTTGGACATCTAAAGTTTGGCATCTAAATCTGTATTTGGGTACCTACATAAGTGGCCCATTTTTAAAAGTCAGCAGCTCTGAAATTCCCTTCCTAATTCAAGTTTACATTGCCTGGCATCTTGAACTCTGAGTGCATGAATGACTGAGGAGCAGCTGCAAACCAGGATGCAGGTAAAAAGTCTTCACTGCTGCAGCAAACTATCAGAACACTACAAGTGTTTTCCTGGAGGGTATGAATCATGTGTATGGGCTGCTTCTCCCTAAGGCTATTAAATTGTTTCTACACAAACTCACCATGTGTACCTTCCTTGGGGTATGCAGGCTATTAAGGGAAGACTGAAGTCCTGCCAGTTTATATATAAGAAGAATATTTGAAAATATTCGGAAATAGTGTCATGTAAATGGCTTCCATTAGAACCAGGAGGCAGAAATGTTAGTAGCAGAGAGTCCGCAATGCCAGGTGTGCCTCAACATTTTTCATCTTGCCAGATACTTATTCTCTCTGCAGCACCAACTGCATAAATTCTACTGAGAATCTGGCATGAATTCAGGCACAATCAAGCCCGAACAGCTTGGTAACATTAGGGGAGAAGGAAGAGGAGAAACAGATTTTGCTCCATCTTTTTGGAGACAATTTAATGCAGTGTAGAAACATGGAGTTAGATGTCCTCAAATGTAATATAATCAATATCCATTGTTGTAACTGTATAGAAATGTTTGTATGGGGATGTTTGTAACAAGATGCAAAAATAGCACTTTTTGCATCTGTTTACAATCCAGAAATGGAACAGGATGAAATGTGATCTGAAGTATTCTAATGCATCAAGCTACACAGGATCCCAAACACAAGGCTTTAAATAAGTGTCCAGCACTATATATGGAGAGCAATCCTCTTCTACAGAATGGGCACAGTAGTATGTGTTCAGGGCCAGCTGGTTCCTGACCACAGGCCAGGAACATTTGAGACTCCCTCTGCATCTAGAGCTTTGCCTTTAAGTGGGACGTGGTAAGGTGTGCAAGTCTGCTGCCCGGGTCTACTTCCTATCTATGTGCTTCATCAGTTTTGGGCGTGGCCCATATAATCCAAATAACTACACAAAAAGTCCAAATGAGCAGGTCCCTACTTGTTAGGGTTGTCAGTTGTGGTTGGATGTATTCCTGGAGATTTTATCACATGACAATCTTTAATTTGAGATTAACCTTTAATTCCTGGAGACTCCAGGACAATCCTGGAGGGTTGGCAATGCAACTGCTTGTTCTCAAAGTGGGTGGTGGTTGGAGAAGACATTGCCCAGGAGGCCTAACCTATGCTGTGGTCCCCTCTCAGGCTCCATCTTCTGTCTGGCTTCCCAGAAAAGGATTCTTCTCTCCTGCAGCCTGTCTACACTCCTTGCCTGGGCTTCTTGTAACCCACTCTTCCAGCGAGACCATGCTCAGTAGGCCCTGAGGGGTAGGGCTGCCTAGGCCCAGTTTTGCCTTTTAACCCCTTTGGGCCCAGTGTGGGGTTTGTATACCTCGTCACAGTGGTACCGCAACTGTGGGACGTGCCCTGAACATTGGGGGATGGGGGGAGTGTGGCAGGGTCCAAGCCAGCCCCCAGCTCTGCTCCTGCCTGGATTCCAGCTGCGGCCATGGCTCCCAGCCAGGGCTCCGGTCCTTCCTCCAGCTGCGACCCTGCTCCTAGCCCCGGCTCCCAACTGCGGCTCCTTGTGGGGGGTTGTGAAAAGTTTGGGGACCACTGCCCTAGAGGCTGAAATTTTTCATATGTGCCAAAGAAGAGATACAGCAAGGGCAGCAGCATTGCAAGCTTTCCCACAATGCCAATATCTCAACTTTGACTTGGAAGGAAAATCCTTAGGTGTAAAAAATTACTACAGCACGCTGGGCCAATTAAGTGCTGTATGTCTGTGCTGAGATGGCCTGCGAGAGTGCCAGTAATCAGGGTGCTGTGTATGTGTATGTGAGACCCTGTGAAATGTGTATGTGAAACCCTGTCTGCTTAAAACTGGGCTAGAACCAGCCAACTTTTTTCACACAGGCCACCAAACTACTATCAGATGGTTTCAGCTTCTGTACACTAGCAGCTTTGGATGGATATGTAAGTGAATGGTGATGTGCTTTAGGAAGTGTGTGGGTGAAAGATTCTCTTCCCCAAGCACTCTGGGGAGAAGACTGTCATTGTCATCCTCATGACTTCCTGTACGCTAACTAGAGGAAAACTTGCATGGTGATGGCTGTTTATCTCAAATTGTGTCTTGACTTTTACAGGTGCTAAGCACCTGGAGGTTTGGAGAGTTTATTCTGTCCATAGGCTACCTGAATTACTTGTTAGTTAGCAAAAGGTGGGTAAATTCATAACACACAGAGTCAGACGCACTCATGCCCTTCAAAAGGCTCTTTGCTTTAACACCCTGTGCTAATTTTAGACCCGACCTCAGTTAGATTCCTAGCATCCATAATCTCATTACATCAGCGTAACATCTTGCCTGATTCACAACAAAGGCTCATTTTCATATGCTGAAATTTTATATAGTGATTTTATACAATATCTTATTATATCTGGTATCTCATTAAGCACTGTGCATCACTTTCTTCTAAAATGCATTGAATCAGGACAAACTAGTGGGTGTATCTGTTCCAAGCTCTGGTGGGCTGCAGTCCATTTTGTTAGTCTAAATCCAGCAGATCACAGATTTCCTACCTATCCCCTGAGAGGACTTTTAGGGCATCTATCTCTATCTTATCTCAGGGTCACCGGTATCCAATTCGTGCTATTGAAGATGCTACTCAAAACCAGAGAAAAACTTGATCTTGACGAACTGACTTGAACCCCCAAATCTTTGGCAGTGGGAGCAAGAGGAATTTAATGGATCCTTACTGTGCAGAGGGTGAGCACGGATGAGGTCAATAACATAACATGACTATAGGTAAGAAGTAAGGAGGGAGAAAGAAGAGTGCAAAGTTTATTATAACTATCCAAACCACCCAAACATTTGAGTTTGGTCCATCACTTCTTCTAACTTGTGCAGTGCCTGAACTTGTGATTCTAGGGATACAAACCCCAGTAAAATGGATGTGGGTCCACTGCTTGTCCCAACACCTCTAAGTAGACACACCATTTTGAAAAAGAGTAAAGTGTTCCCCCTTAGCTATGGATTTTTCTTTTTAAATGAGAAAAACAGCCAGTGAGGTACTGTCCTACGGCTGTAACTAGCTGCACTTGGGACTTACAGAGACTTTCTACCATGTTTTTAATTTACTCTCTCTAATGAATATATGTTTAGCAACTGCATTTATAATTAGTGTTTTTGTCACTTAAGGTTTACCAGTTCTGCAGTCAATTATTGGAGTAAAAACATTTATTATTCTCAATATATTATTAGTTTATTATGGCTCATGGCTTTAAAATACTTTGCTTAATCCTTTGAAGGTCCTTAAACACAAATATGGCTGCTATTAGGAACCTCTTCAGTCAGGCATAAAATTGTACCCACAGGCCTCATAAACAATGGAGTGCTTTGGAAAGATTAAATCAGTGTATACAGCTGTGAAAGAGGCCATTAGGAAATACATTATCATTCTGTTTTAGTGTTACTTTGTTTGCCACTCTGGTCTTGTCAAATCTGTCAACTATCTATGTTCTTCTCTCCATAAATAGAAGATGTCACCTCACCTTGTCCAGTGGAAATCATCCATCAAGAACACTTCATTTAAGGTACAATTACATCTCCCAGCCTCCTACCCGTACACTGGTATCTATTATTTGTATTTCAAACAACAGAAGCCTGATAATGTTGACTAAAGTTGAATATACAGGAGGACTTTGATGACTCCTTCCTGAAACTGGGGAAAAACCCAACCCAGCTCTTCCATTGTAAGAGTTATCATTTATTGCAGCACGAAGATCAAATCAGTTGTCAGAACTGCAGCACATTCCACACTGTGGATTTGAAAAATGGCAAGTGGGGTGCTGTGTGTGCCAGTGGTTTGCAACATTTAGCTGTTTCTAGCTGTGTAGGCCTGTTAAATACACATTTATGTAAACCGGACTGCAGCTCCTATTGAGTCTAGAGAAGGTGCCTATATTTTGTGTGCGCACATTTCAATATCCCACATTCAGTTGCTGTTTCCCTCCCCCATTCCCCACCCCCAAAGATAAGCAAATAAACCCACTTCAGCAAGTGCTTTGAAGAGTGGTGGAACAATGGCTGCCCAGTTAAATATTTGTTCTGTTCCAGTGATTTTCTATGCAGTTTTCCTACCAATCTGGTCTACCAGATTATTTTACCTAAATCTATAATCCTGTTGAAAATCGTCAGGTAAGCCACGTTTCCATTCTATTTCCTACTGAACATTGCAGCAAGCTCCCTACAGAGCTAAAACAGAGTAACAGAAACATACAGTGCACCATTCAGCAAACCAATGAATAGGCTCAAACATGAAGGAGCTAGCACAGGAAATAAAAAATGACATAACCAATGTAGAGTTGCCAGGTATCCAGTTTCTACCGGAGTACCCAGTCAAAAAGGCACCCTGGCAGCTCCAGTCAGCACCCCCGACCAGGCCGTTAAAAGTCCGGTCAGCAGCACAGTGGAGGCCTGGAGCTAAGGCAGGCTCCACATGGCTCCTGGAAGCAGGCATGCCCCTAAGTGCATGAGCGGCCAGAGAGGCTCCATAGAGTGCCAGCTCCACAGCTCCCATTGGCCGGGAACCATGACCAAAGCGAGCTGTGGATGCAGTGCCTGAGTGCACCAGGGCAGCGTGTGGAGCCTCCCTGGCCATACATGCAGCTAGGGGCTGCAGGGACCTGGTGGCCACTTCCTGGGAGCCACAGAAAGCATCGCTGGGACCCTGAACTCCTCATCCCCTCCCGCACCCTAGCCCTCTGCCCCAGCACCCTCCTGCACCCCAAACCCCTAATCCCGGCCCCACCCCAGAGCCCACACCCCCCAGATGGAGTCCTCACCCCCTCCCACAGCCAAACCCCCTGTTCCAGGCTAGAGCCCCCTCCTTCACCCCAAATCCCTAATCCCGGCCACACCCCAGAGTCCACACCCCATCCCTCATTCTGAACCCCTCAGTCCCAGCCCAGATCCCTCTCCTGCACCCCAAACCCCTCATCTCTATCCCTAGCCCCAGCCCAGAGCCTGCACGCCCCCCCTCACCACCCAACCCTCTGACCCAGCCTAGAGCCCTCTCCCACACCCTGAATCCCTCATTTTTGCCCCAGCCCCAGAGCCCACACCCCTGGCCCAGAACCCATATTCCCCACCTGCACCCCAACCCCCTGCCCCAGCCCGAACCCTTTCCCACACCCCTCATCCCTGGCCCTGCCCTAGAGCCCACACCCCCATCTGGAACCCTCATCCCCTTCCTGCATCCCAACCCCCTGTCCCAGCCTGGTGAAAGTGAGTAAGGGTGGGGGACAGCGAGCGATGGAGGGAGAGGGGATGGAATGATTGGGGTGGGGTCTTGGAGAAGGGGCACAGCAAGGGGCAGGGCAGTGGTGTTTGGTTTTTGTTGCGGTTAGAAAGTTGGCAACCTTAAACTACTGTGAAATTTCTGAGATAGTTTTAAGTCTCCTCCCAGTAACCAATGGGGCTCACTTGACACCTTCCAGGGGCAGGGAGCTAGGGGCAGCATGGGGAAAGGGGAATGACAACTTGCATTCTTGCCCTGAAACACACAATTGAAAAAAATAATACTTTCCGGCATTGCACTCATTTGTTTCAGCTCAGTATTTCTCATGCAGTGACTTAAACATTGATCTGTGCAGTGGGGTGTCCTGCAGTGCAACTCTGTTGCAAAAAATGAAATTAATAAAGCAAATCAAAGCCAAATATCTTCTCCAACAAAAAATGTCAAATTCTAACTGAATGACTGATCAGTCCAGCTCTGATAGTTTCTCTCTCTCCCCCCCTCCTCATAAACTTACATGCTTAATGAGGGAAACATTCAATAAAGAGGGAAAGGACAGTAGAAAGCTAATTAAAAATATCCAGAGCCATTTGAAATGAAGAGGTCACCTAAGTTCAGCTCCTCTCCAGATGTGGCCCACAGTAAAGCTGCTCAGAATTACCTCCATTGAAAATTTAAACTTTTCAGCCAAAGTTTCAAAACTGAAAACTTTTGGCTGAAAACTAAACATTTCAATTTGGAAATGTCACCACAGTGTCTTATAGGAGTTGTAGTTCTTCACCTCTATGGTCTGGTGTCTCTGGCTGGACTACATCTCCCATGATGCACCATGGTCTACCCTCTTACTCAGCCATTACAGTGCATCATAAGATTCCCTGAACTAGTGAATCAAAAAGCCCCTGTTGGCGAGAGCAGAAGAAAGACGTGGGGCAGCAGAAAACACATTGGACATGATGGCTTTCCACCTTCTTGTTCTTTACTGTCTTCTCCCCCCTCACTCCTTCCATACGCTGCCTATGTTGTGCTTTAGTACATATGGCATTTACTCATTCCTGCTCTAATCAATCAGCATTAAATCCAACACCTAGCCTTCCTTAACAATTATCCTTTCATAGTACCCCACACAGCAACAGCTAGTTGGTTTTAGCCAGCTCACTTTTTAATTATGCATCTTGTCAGCTGCAGAGGGAATTCAAAACAGAAATATTTTAAATATGCATTATACATAATCCATCCTTGCTGCTAAAACAATTTTTGCATATTAAAATATTACCAACTACTTCATCATTTTTATATCACACAATACATTTCCATGTCTCCTCCTATTCCAGAACAGGCTGCAGAAAATTAGATTTGTGACTCAAGATCAAATGCCAAATGGTTCCCAAACCTCAACATTTATCTTCAGATTATATGAACTTCAGATTTTTTAGGAGTCAGGGTAATGTTCAGAGTCAAATTCCAAGACCCAAACCCACCCATAAGGTTTTGGTCTCTTGGATGGATCTAAAACCCAAAGAGGCCTGTTTTCCAGATATGGTCAGATTCTGCCCAACATGGCGGAGAGCTCATGAGATCAGCTGCTTTTTGAGGTTCTCACCATTTGGGGCTGGAACCTCCACCTGTCTTTTGTCCTTAGGCTTTTCTATTGTGCTCATCACTGAACAGATAGTTATAGCTGCATGGTGGCACAATGTGATTTAGCTGATTTTAAACCTAATTTTACACCTTGGCCTCTGTTTAGTTCACACCTCCACTCTGAACACTAGCCTAAACTTAATCCAGATCCACACACCTTGCCCTCTCTCTGTTAACAAGAAAAAGCCTCCTGCGATCAGGCTGTTGTAACTCAAAAGTATCCTGTAGGTGGCTGCAAGAAAAGGGAGCAAGCCATCAGGCCTTCTTAGTATCTCATCTGGAATATTCACAGGGCAGTATTAATGGTGAGTCTCACTATGGAATTTCTTTCCCTAGACATGTGGATAGCCCAGTGAACGAGAGGGCAAGGATAAATAAGGATAAAATGTTTTCCCCAGATGAAAAGTGATGGGTAATCCATAGGACATTATCTGGACTGGTATTTAGATGAGGTCCAGGCATACTAAGCTAAAGTCCAGACTCTGGATACCTGGTTAGAGTCCGGTCTCAAGTACCTGTATATATCTCAATAGCAATCCCACTCAGGATAGCTCCGTGGTTTGAGCATTGGCCTGCTAAACCCAGCATTGAGAGTTCAATCCTTGAGGGGGCCACTTAGGGATCTGGGGCAAAATCAGTACTTGGTTCTGCTGGTGAAGGCAGGGGGCTAGACTCGATGACCTTTGAGAGTCCCTTCCAGCTCTATGAGATAGTGTAATTACTCCAGGTTTGCGCCAGCATAATTAAGAGCAAAATCTCATGAAATCAGCTATGGCAGATCAAAGGCACTAAATAAACCACAGACCCTTCCACTTCTTAAGACACTATTACACTTAAAAGGTTCAGGGAGCTCTGATTTCTCTAGATTAATCATTATCAACAGAGGGGGGATATTGCATATGAGACAGGGGAAAACTGAACTCCCATTCCACAACGAGTCAGCTCATTTCGCATGATTTAAATGAATTTAACAATGGTAATGTTTGTGCCGACAAACACATTCCTCCTCACTAACACCTAGGATCTGTTTGCTCAGAAATACAGTACACAAGCCAGTCATTTCTCATAGGACAGTAAGATTTGGAAATGAAAATATTTGGGTTGTGAGCCTTTGAACAGCAAGGGGACTGGCATCTCTGCAGTAGACGTCAAACTTATATGAACTCAGATACGTCTTCCACATGAAAACTGGTCACTTGTGTCAGTCTCCTAGGAAGAGAAGAGCTGAACTGAAACCCAATGAACTTGCTTCTGAGAACTCAACAATGTATAAATAGTATAGTGTATTCTGCAGCACGTACCCACACTCTCACATCCCCTACATTTCTAAAGCACTGAATGGGGGTTTATGGACAGATAAAAGAGATTACAACCACAAACAGGTAACTGTGGAGTCTTCTTTTTGGAAGCTTTTAGCGGTGTGTTCATTTATTTAAGGAAGCTTATGCAATGGCCGGGGTGAAAGTAACCTTAGAGACTAACCAGTACAAGGGCGAGGCCTCAGGTGGAAGGGGCAGGGCTGGGGGTCAGCCTCCCATAGCCAGCCATTCCACGCTTCCTGGCCTGTGCCGCCTGGGGCTCTGGCAGCAATTTGAAGGGCTTGGGGCTCCGGCCACTACCGTGGTAAATCACCGGGCCCCGGGGCAGCTGCCATTTTTGCTTCCCCCTGTTGATGGCCCTGTGGCCGCCAACAGCAGGGGGCAAAAGGGGCAGCGACATTAAAGCGCTGCTGCGGCAGCACTTTAACATCGGCTGTGTACGGGCCAGTACCGTTGGCCACTTCTTATTGGTACACCGTACTGGCCCACTTTCACCTCTGGCAATGGCCCTTGGCTCTATAACTTACATGCAATCAGTATCCCTCACTATAAATGACAGTTGTAGAGTCCTAGTATTGATGGGAATGCAGGTTCATATTCCAGCCACAGGCCAGAGAGGAGCATGTTGGGGGTGGGGGGGGCGGAAGGTCTACTGTGACTTCACAAAAAATACTGATTCATGAATGCGACATTTTGAAAATGTTGTGTGTGCAAGTCAAAGCTGCCTTGAGACATATTTATTTTATTTTATGGCCACCCACAAAAATATGGCAGGTTATTCATACAGATGCAGACCCAGTAATATTGGGGTAACTTTAATAAAAGAAGGAGCTTTTTTTTTTAAAGGGATGATTGGAACACAGAGAGAAGTGTTTTCATTAAATTAAATGCAACCAGACCACAGTTGTTTTTAGATCCAACATTCTCATGTAGTCTTGGAAACTCCAACACACTGCAGCATGGCATTAGTGCATGAGAATCAGGATGTGAAGCTTACTGAACTATTCAAGGGGACTGAAAGACCAACAGGAAATAGCACGGAAGGCAAAAATTAAGAGAGACTTTTAAAATTTTTCTGGCACAATTCCATTCTTAATAATGGAAGATGATACCAGTCACAGAGATGAGGACATTTTCTGTATATTAACAAGTGCTCCATAGTCTGCCTCTTTTTTGCACAATGTGGTGCTTTGTAACATTATATAATTTATAGGTTTGGGGTTTTGTTCAGGATTTGCCCTAGTTCCCCACTGGAAAACACAATGAGGTAGTGAGCTTGTGTCATCCTCCCTCTCTCTCATTTTTCCCCTCACGCCCACTCCCATCTTGTACACACTGGTTCCCCAGACTGGACAGTGGGGAAAAGAGAGTTCCTACTCACAGCAGCGGGCACACAATAGAGTTATGCCTGCCCCAGATGTCCAAGCTGTGGGGAAGAAGAGATATCACTCTAGCTTGGGGCATTGAGGGGGACAGAGAAGAGGAGTTGCATGAGAGCACTGGTGCTGTCCATTGACCAAGAGTAAGACAATGGATAATGAATGAATGGGTAGCCAAAAGGGAGCTCACTGACTGAATATTCCCAGGACCGTAATCATTTCACGTTTTTTAACTTTGCAATTTAGATTTGGTTGCATGAGAAAGGAAAATAAATTTACAGATAAGAGGGGAGTTAAACAACCTGCATATGGGCTCCATCCAGGTTTCATGCTAACGTATCTTTACTGCATTCTGCAGATATTCTAACTCAGGTCTGTGGCTTGCCCTGCATCCACACTGTAAAATGACATGGCTTGAACCTGAGTCATAGCGGGACTTGGGCTCTGAGCCAACCCTGTAGCAGGGTTCTAGGATCCGGGTCCTGAGTGCTTGCTGATCCAAGTCAGACTTATTTTTTGTGGGAAGAAAGGATGCTTTCGGCTCAAACCTGAGTCAAAGCCTCGGCTTAGTGTGCAGTGAACACACACTCTAGTGGTATGGCTACACTCAAAACATTACAGAGGCACAGCTGCACCAGGGTTTTCAATGTAAGTTATGCCTGAGTGTAAATTAAATTCCAGTAATAAGTATATAAATCAGCCATTTTAAACACACAATAAAGTAAAAAGGGAATCTAGGGAAGAGCTTCCAACTGAGAACAAAAGACAGACTAAACTTAACAAAACACCTAAGCTCAGCACTAAAGGAAGCCTTTGATAAACTAACAATAAACGTGAGCAGCCAACTAGTGAAATGGAGCATATAGCTGTAGGTAAGAACAAGTAATGTCAATCTAATCCAAACACGGATTTCCATTAACAAAGAGGAGGATCTGCTGGAAAGAAAAAAAAGAAGCTCTAACAGTAAAACTGGGATGGCTCAAATTTATACTGTCCTAAAACAAAAGGGGGGCAGGGTAGGTCTACTTTCTATGCTTTATCAGCGCAGTCCAAGAAAGGGTGTCCAGATTGCTTTATAGCATAGCAGTCTTCTTTTAAAAGATGGTGAGATTTTCAATAAGGATTGGTGCATTCCAGATTTTTTTTAAAGGAATAATTCATCCTGGGTGAGTAAAGGGATTTCCAGATTAAAAAAACAATGGAATGATTCTAAGTTCAGGCCATCAATATATTTAAAGTTCCCAAATCGTGCTCACTGTCATACGTCAGCACATTCCGATGCTAAGTGTAATCTCTACAAACACATAGTGAGAGTCTTGGAGTAGTTGTGAATGATATCTGGTAAGGAGTTAAACATCACTGCCTCTTTGTTTTGGGGGGAAGGTACCTGTAATTTGGTCAATATGGTGGAAAACATCATGGAGATAATTAGGGATATGTGGACAGGGCCAGCACAAAAGAGAAAAAGTCATGTGTAGCATTCCAGCTCTACCAACAAATGTCTAGGTTAAAAACAACCACCATTAATATGGAAGTGCAAGGGGTGAAGTTATAGTACTGTAACAAACCGTGTGTTGCAGATAACAGACACAGTAACTTGGTCAATCACACACGGGGAGTCAGGACTAAAACCATGGACCATGGTCTCCAAAGCAGAAGCCTCTTGCATATAAGTGAAAGAACAATCCCTGCAAATGTTACAGTAGGCCCTTTATCCCCTCTGTGGGCTAGCTCCTAGGGAATGTCACCACACTCACTCATGCAGACAAAGCTACTATGGTGCACTGTGATGGAAAAATATTGTTATAATGGATTTCTAAATGGGATGGAGGAACATGGAAAGAGTTAGAAAATTTAAAGATGTATCCTATGCCTTATCTGAGATGTAAAGACTGAGCTCTTTCCTCCAAGCCTCCGTGGGTATGTCTACACTATAAACTCAGGTCTTCGGGACATGGACTCGTGGACTCGGTGTTTCCACGCTTGTGCTTCAGCATCCACACTGCATTGTAAACATGGGTTTACAATTGCTGGACCTGGGTTTCATGCTAACATATCTCTACCGCACTACGCAGACCTTCTAACTCAGGCCTGTGGCTAGCCCTGCATCCACATTGTAAAATGACATGGCTTGAACCTGAGTCATAGCGGGACTCGGGCTCTGAGCCAACCCCGTAGCAGGGTTCTAGGATCCAGGTTCTGAGTGCTTGCTGACCCAAGTCAGACTTATTTTTTGTGGGAAGAAAGGATGCTTTGGGCTCAAACCTGAATCAAAGCCTCGGCTTAGTGTGCAGTGACCACACACCCTCGTGGTATGTCTACGCTCAAAACATTACAGAGGCACAGATGCACAAGTGTAGACACTTATTACAGCAACAGAAGGGGTTCTTCTGTCACTGTAGCAAAACCACCTTTCTCGAGAGGTGGTAGCTGGGTCAACAGAAGAATTCTTCCATCACCTTAATGGTGTCTACACTGGGGCTTAGGTCAGCTTAATTACATCACACACAGCGTAAAATGCTTTTTACAGACCAGAGTGATGTAGTTAAGCTGACCTCATTTTGTGGTGTAGACCAGCCCTTAAGTGTCTAGGAGGAAGTTCTACTTTCAGCATGTGTTGAGCAACAGAGCAGCATAAGGTAGAAATGGAGGTAGAGGAAAGTATGGCTCCAGGCTGGTATTTTCAACGCAACCTCAGGGAGCTAAGCACCCAACACTCACTGACTTCCAGTGGGAGTTGGGTGCCCACTCGCATAAGCCCATTTGAGAATCCAAGCCTCAGCAACCTCTAAATCTCTGCCTATATCAGTTCCTTTATCCACTGCATGCAGTAATGTCTCCATTCAAAAAGTTCTGGTAGAATGGAACTCTGACAATGGAGTATTTGTGCTGCAGATGAGAGCAACCGCAGTAGCTTTTGGTGTCTCAGGAGCAGGAGCAGACTGATGAGGCAAATCTCTGCATTATACAGTGAAACCAGTCTGCTTTTGGCACTTAATGATATACTTCTCTTGATTGTTAATCTTTGTTGTCAAATATTGAACGCATGCTGTTGTCTGCCTTTGATCCCGCCGGTATCTCTGGTATGGTCTAAAAGCAGGAAATCAAGAGACTTATGTGTGTAATCCAGTCAAGTAATGAGTATGTGTTTAGCCAAACCTAACAAACTGTGCTAGAAGTGCTGAGATGCTCACCATGATGGGGAACACGTTACTTTCAAACTGCACAGCAGTTATTAAAAAGGGAGCATTTGCAACACAGTGGTCTCATATTACCTATACTTCAAATACCAGATCTGTGGTGAACTGTTGGCAAATATTGACTTTTCACTGTCTTCTATTGACAACCCAGTGATAATGTTATATTTCATTAATGCAGTCACTGCCACCATTCAGTCACATTGAAGATATATACACAGTGTATGATGTAACTTCCTATTGTATGTAAAACCTATACTTCAAATGAGGGGAAAATGAAACTACTCAAGAAATCTCTTCCCCCCCGCCTTAAAACTAGATTGTACAAACGCAGCAAGATCAAAGTTGTATCATCTATTTTTGTTTTAGTTGTTTGCTTCTGCATCAAATGCTAAAAATTCTATAGAACTATTTTGTTATTATATGAACTGTGCCATGATTTTTTTTTAAATAAACCCCAACTCTTTCAATTAGCATTAATGTTTTAGAACTTGCTTAATAATACTGAAAGATAATGGTACAAGCATCCAGAGGCTTTGCAGTACTGAACACAGAACTGTAAATGCAATCTATAATATTCAGCACAGTGGCAACTCTACAGCTGTCATTTTGCTGGACTTCCAAAAACAAACAAAAAAACAAAAAAAATAATGCATATGCCAAGAGAAAAAGGACACAGTCCATCTGGTAGCTCAATCTACCATTGCCCTCCTGAAACTGAGAGAGTACCAGATATAATGAAGGCTGGAATACCTCACTGAAGGGGTGGTTTCATCCTTTAATCTCAAAATTAAAGATAGTGTTTGAACTGAAGCCACATATCTGAACACAACAAAATCCAAGGTCCTAATTCTCTGCTGGAATAACTCCATTGACTTCAGGAGAATTACCCCAGCAGAGAATTTGGCCCCAAATCTGGATCAGACCTTGCAAAGGATGGCCCCTCTTTTCTTTATAATGGGCTAGACCAAAACACTTGACCTGAAAACTGCAGAACTTTGAGGACTTCAAAAGCCAGGGTCTGAATGAGAATTTTTCACCTTGACCCATTTCTAATCTCAATTTAAAAAAGGCTGAGAAAGCTAAATATCAGTAAATTGACTTTAAAACAAAACTATTTATCAAACAACTACACAACTGATCTTCCTGCATTCTTGCAAAATATACAGAAAAATGACTCCACGTCAGTATTTCCACTGTTCACAACACACATAGAATACTAACGCTCAGTTCAAGCCGGAGCGGTATAGTAGGTTGCATAAACTTTGTCGCTATGATTCTTTGCTATTTGACAAAGCCATGGGAGCAGCAGTCACTCTGCTTTTTTTTTTATTGCAGACCCAAGATATCTTCATAACATTCTTCCCCTCTGCAGAGCAATCCAATTGCTTAATCATGAAAAGGGAGAGTCTGGAAAAAGCTGCTCACAAGAGGTTCTTCCTGCCTTGGCTAACTAGCCAGCTACTGCACTTCTGTTTCACTAAACATGCTTAGGTTTCTGATTTACTATAAATTAACACATAGTAGTTGACCAAGTGGATTCAATACAGTAACCAAGCCACACGAGTCAACAAATACCCTCGCCCTACAACCACATTCTGTCTTCCATCACACACATGCAATTCCCATTGTGTATCAGACATAGTCTCATAGATAAAGTGATAAGATATTTACAACTAGAAGGCTAATTTTAATCCCCAAATACACAAGTCATGTATGCAAAAAGTCTTTTCCAGATGAAATTCTGCATGCTTATTAATGTATTAGTATTATTATTAGATAAATTGAGAAACTAGACTGGGGGTAAAATTTTCAAATGCCAAGTGACTTTGTCACTCAGGAACCTAAGACTCACTGAATATCATTACCCTAAGCATTTGTGAGGCATGCAACTTTAAACAATGACTGGTATTTTTATTTCCACTAAAGGTCTTTTTTGCCATCAAATATCTCAAGCTGAGTTGTGGGGGAATTCCAAATGTGCTACAGTTGAACTAGTGCAGAGGGGTATGTTGAATTATGCTGGGTGGGAACTTGAAAAGTTATTTGCTAAGGGAAAAAAGAACTTTTTGGTGTTACATAAAATCTCCACAAAGATTATAGCTTTCATGAAGTGTTCATAGCATTTGTAGATCTATTGCAAGGGAGTTACAGGCACCATAAGTGAATCCTCTTTTGTAAGACCCATGCTCTGAATCAAAAAGTTACAAATTCTGTACTTGGACTCCGGCAAAATTTACTAGCTCCACAGGAGGAGAGAGACGCTGTAAAAGTCTTACCAGTTCTGAAGAAACTCCTGCAAAGCTTATCAATACTGCAATAGTTTCAGTTATGCCCTTATCTCTGTTCCTACTTCATTTATACGGAGAATCCAAAGGGAAACTAAAACAGTTTCTCTGCTAAACCCAATTTTGCCCTATGCTACTCTACTATCTATATGGTTCAAACCCTCCTCCGATCTGACAATTCCTGTCAGAATTTCTTTCAGGTCAAGTTCCTGTACAGAGAATTAATTGAAAAACATGGGGTTGATCTGATATGATATTTTTTCAGAAATGTAACTTAAGATACACCATGGAGATATGTGTTAAGTTGTTGGCACCATGAACAGCACACTGACTACTGACCAGATGAGCTCCCCTCAAAATGTTACCATCTGCAGGGCGGGAGGAGACAGGGAGAGGTTCCAGGGTTCTATCTCCTGTGCCCCTGAACCAGAGGTTGGGGAAAGAAATATTCCAGGGATCCCCATACCCAGCTAGGGTGGGGGTCTTGAAGAGCTTCTGGGTCCCCACCTTCTCCCTGTTGCCCTACCTTTCCCCCTCCTTGAGCAAATGAAGGGGGTGATGGAATGGCACTGGGAGAGGCTGTGTTTCCATATTTTAAACTTGCACTCATGCAACTATTCATTCTACACACAGCAAAAAAAATAGAGTGAACACTGTCTGTAACATGCATCAAATCCAAACCCACTTTAACTGGAACACTCAGTCTGAGGCTATTTCCCTGCCACATGACAACTTCCTATTCCAAGCTGTTCTGGCTATAGAGCAGTTAAATAAGCTACTGCAAGATTTTATTTCTTTATGTATTTCTTTTTAATAGTGTGAAAAGGGTATCTGGTAGTAAAATGTCCATTCTCCTATTCAAAAGTGGCGGAACTGACTTTATTCAAACTTTTTTTAAAAAAATTCACTTCTTGGCAGATACCAAGTCTGAAAAGTTGCAACTCCAAAGACAAAAGTTTCAAAACAGATATAGAGATTAAAATGGAAACCATTATAAAAATGGTAACTCAGCCAGTTGCTACCATGTCCACTACTAAATATATGTATATTTATTAATTAGTAACTGACTTGTACACAACAGGGGCCTAAATGTTTTTTCACATCTCCACCATCCCCGTAGGAAAAGGAACAAAAGCTCTCATTCCCTCCCCCACAGAGTAAGCCACTTACTTAAGAAGAATCAGCTCTAGGTGGTTCATTTCCTGCAGCACACAGCTGGGTCCGTTTGACAATTCAGTTCTTAAGAGAAAGGTAATGAAGGAATTACCACTTATGTCCTGAAAGACAGAATTTACCTACTGTAATTGCAAAAGACCATATCCTCACTGATGACAATACATCCTGGGTAATGCTCTCATGAAGTGAGATGAATTGAACTCTCAGTTGGTAACAGGCCCATAACCAGGATCATTAATCACACAGTCAGTTCTAGGCACATCTATTGGCAGTAACGGACTTCACACTGGAAAAATCCAACTCCTACTGCCAAGAGGTTAAAGGAGGGGGGCATTCTTCTTTATGAAACTGTGGTGTTCCCCTAAGGATTTCCTCAGAAACAGACCTTTATAATGGAATGTTTTCACTTTGCTTTAGAATCATGTGACTGTCCTCTTCTGTTTTCCATCCTTCTGCTTAAAGGCCTGGATGAGATCACACAAATTGACACAAGCTGTTGGCCATCATACCTTTTTTTAATCAGAGGAATTTAGGGATATATTGAATCTAAATGACCAGGATAAAAAATGAGCAAAAATATAATACTGCTGGAGAAAATGGAGGCTAATACATGGATCACTGACTTTTAATTTTCTAACGTTAATATAAAAGCTTTTTTGCATGAACAATTATACACAGCAATGCTCAATTTGTGCACAGCTCTACTTATCCGTAGCTCTATGTATGACCATACCACTAATACCAAGATAGCCCAGTGTTTAGACAAGATGAGCTCATAGATGAAGTATCCAAGCCACAACATGAGCAACCCATGGTTGAAGGTGAACTCAAGCAAGATGGAGGATATAATGGAGGACAGAGGAAAGAACTGCATCCTCCTTTGGTTGCAAGTACACATCCAAAATGGGTCAATTCAGTCTGTAGGTTAGAAGGGCTACGGGATTCCTCATCAATGCAAAGCGCTCACATAGCAGCACCCACAAATAATGCTTTCTACCATCTCCAGTTGGCTAACAGACTCCATTCTAGCCTGGCAGATGATGTCCTGGCCTGAGTTATACATGCCTTCATAACCTCCCTTCTTGGCTACAGCAATGCGATATACCTGGTCATCAAACCATCAGCCCAAAACTCCAACTAGTACAGAACCCAGAAGCACATCTCCTAAGTGACACAGGCCATAGCAAGCACATGGGAACTCTCTAATACTGAATCAAGTTCGAAGTCTTGGTCTTTACCTTCAACAAGATGCTCAAAGGCCTGGGTCAAGCATATCTAAAAGACTGCCTACATCTCCAGGATGAAGACTGTGGCTGACAACTTTGCTCTTCTAGTATAGTGGAACTCTCTAAAATAAAACTCTACAAGGAGGCTAAAACTTGTTTGTGGAAGACAGACCTCTGTCAAAATACAATTAGAAACCCTGGAACAAACTCCACCAGGAACTACAGACCATCCCAAACCTCACCACGTTCCATTCCAAGTGCAAGATACACATCTTCAACCTGCTTCTTCTAACACACACACACACACACAGCAGTGTGTACATTTAAAAACAAAACAAAATATACACTGCATGCACAACTCTTCCCCTGGGGAGAGGATGAGAGACAGAACAAGCCACATGTGACAAATGCTAGTCATTATTTAATGCACTGTTGGAAGGTGCTCAGATACCACAGTGATCAGGGCAGAATAAGAAACTCTGTAGAATAGAACAGAACAGACTAGACTAGACTCAAATGTACTCCACATCTTCAGTTTTAGGAGAATAATGACCTTCTAACAAAGTATTAAGGAAAAAAATGTGCTTGTTTTTGAAGTAATAATTGGTAGCTTGTTATTACAATATTTAAACTCTAGAAAGTGCCAAGTTAAATTGGTTCATTTAATAAATCGTATTTTAACCTAGCAAATGTTTGATTGTCCTGGAATTTAGAATTAGCTAGATGCATTTCATTGGCTCATTTGTCCTACATTATAAAACAATTATGTTATTTATAATAAATTACTAACATGGAGTTTCAGAGTAATAAATTGTTTACTTAATTTAATATAAAAATTTGTCACTTTTGTAGAGTGCATAATCTTAGAGAACACAGCTGGTGGTGAACTGAAGGTTGCAAAGGAAAACATTCATGTCATTCCAATGTACAAAATAAATAAGATCTGAAGCAAGCTAACTGCATTCCCTCAGATTACTCTTTTGCACTTTAGTGTCATTCTCAATTTAAGTTTTTTTTCCCCATGAAATCAAATAGCTAGGAATAGGCAGAATCATTCTAACTCACAACATGACAGGACTAACACAACCAGACAATGATGTGTCATAGCAATGAATGACTCATCAGACTGGGAAATTCAAGACAAAGCAGTTTGCCAACATACAATACATGACCTTTACACTCCCCTCAAGTTACTGCACATACACATCTCAAAACACATTTTCCTTTTATTTTAAAAAAAGGAATCAACAACTTGCCAAAGGGGGAAAAAAAAGCGGCAGGGGGGAAGTGATATGGTATTAGTCAGCACTGGCATTTTCTAATGAATCACAAAAAGCACTAGTCAGTGAAATCCCAACCTTCCTGCACGTTTCACCGAAATTCCAGAATTCTAATCCTTCCTCTAACATGGATTTTTCGGAAGCCCTGGATAAGTGGCTTAAGCTTGTTGCCTCACTTTCTCCCTCTGTATAAGGACAGTAACAGTTATCTACCTCGTATGGCTGCTGTGAGGATTAAATTAGTTAATGTCTGAAAAATGCTTTCAAGATGTAATGCACTAAGCAGTTCTAAGTATTAGTACTGATCCGTTTGCCACTACTTTAATTTTTATTTAACCAGTCAACATACTGCCTTAGCATTACTAAATCTGCAGTGGAAACATACAGCTCCCTCTAATAATACTAAGTGAGGAGAAATATGAAAGGTAGCTCTGGCCTAAGTATACGGAGGAAATAGGACAGAGAGAAGGGAGGGCTTCAGTTTACTTGGAGGACTAAATAATTTCTTATTGAATTCTTGTGGTGTTTAAAGGCCAAATCTTGAAACTGGGGTGTTCCCACATGAAGCCACATTGAAATCAATGGTGCTCCACATAGGTCCGCTTTCACATTACAACTTGCAGCATTGGGGCCCAATTCTTTATCGTATTGCTAGCTGTTATATATTTGAAATTTTCCTTTAGCTACTTCTATCTAGTAAACATCAATAAGGAAATAACATGGGGAAGATAACAGTTAAAGATGGTAAACAGAATTATGATGGTGATAAATAGCCCACATGTAGCAGATGATCTGATTAAAACACAAAAGGTAGACTAGTGTCTGTGGGACTGATCAGTGTTTCTTTTATAATTATGTGCATTTTCAAGTAGTTAATCCAATCCAAATTTGAGCCAGCATACAGAGAACTCAAGAAAAATTCTGCCACAAATAACTGTTATTTTTCCTGCTGTTGGACCTGCTACAACTAGTATACATTATTCTCGCTGTACTGAAAGGTAGCTATGAGAAGAAGCCAGACAGCTTGAAAGTCATATCTAAAAGAGATGAGAGAAGATTGTTAAAAAAAAAAGAAGGGAAATGAAGAGAGATCTGAATGCCAGAACGAATAGACAATTTGTGCATGTCAGTGAAAACAAAGAGGAACAGAAGATCAGGGGAAACAATGTCAAGCCCATCAAGAAAAGCAAGGAAGAAAACCAAAGCTTAAAAATACTAGCAAGAAAGATGAAAGAAGGACAGTGACAGATCTATATTGGATAAAAATAGAAATGAAAGAGCTACTGCAGCAAAGACTATTGGGAAACATGAAGGATTTTTATGCCAAGCTTTAGTACATCATTTCACTTTCCCACCTGCCTTCCCACTGCAGGACAAGGAAACACTGGAGGAAAGCAGGCAGGAAGGTAGAAAGCACGTGGATGCTGTTTGATGGCTTTGGACCAGGTTAGAAATAGCTCAAGGAGCTTTCAGAATCCATGATAAGAATGGGGAGGTACCTCCAAGAGAGGAGAATGCAACAGCACCATTACTTCTGGAGGAGCCAGCACTCAAAATGGGTCAGAGACCTAGGAAATTACATTTCTAAAAGTGAGCCAGGTTGCTGAGGGGCTCACATGCTTAGTGCTGTCTGCACGGGAATGCTCTCTGATTGGCAGCTCTACTCACTCGCCTGCCTTCTGGAGAAGAGCAGCCAATGGCACTGCTGTGTGGGGCAGGCAAGGTTCTCTCTCTCTCCCCTGGACCACTCCAGAGCTAACACCATTCTCACAGGAGCAGAAGGGAAAGGAGGAAGCAGAAAGAGCCCAGCAGCTCTGCTCCAATCTCCCCCACTCTCTCCTGTGAGCAACCGGATGGCTCCCTTGCTTCTCCCGGCTCCCTCTCTGCAACACCCAGCATGGGCTGGGGGAGAGGAGACTGTGCTGCAGCATGCCACCAGCCTGCCAGAGAGAGAGGCACAGAGTCCAGGAGCTGCAGGAGGAGCAGAGGGAAGGCTGATGGAATAGAACTAGGGTGACCAGACAGCAAGTGTGAAAAATCAGGACAGAGGGTGTGGGGGTAATAGGAGCCTATATAAGAAAAAGACCCCAAAATCAGGACTGTCCCTATAAGATCAGGACATCTGGTCACCCTAAATAGAACTGATGTGGAGGCTGGGAGGGGCAGCAGAGAGTTTAGTGACTTAGCTTCACCACAGGCGAGGACTGGCAGGGCAGAGAGGTGTCCTGATCACGCGGGACTAGAAGTGATAGCAGGGCTTCTGCATCATCTGTATACCATGGAGCGATGTACCCTGAAGGTATATACACAAGCTTTAAGGTCAAGACAAGGCAGCAGTATAGGACGAAATAGCCACACCACACCAGAGAATCCAGTCCAAAAGCTTACTGTACTGATGCAGAGTCAGAATTGTTAGTATTGCTATAGGGTCATTATTGGTCTATCGGTCCTCCTTTTTTAGAGAGAGCTGGATTCTCTGCTGGTGTAAATTGTCATATCTCCTGACTTCATCTGAGCTATGACATCGGACACAAAGCTGAAGATCTGGCCCACAATGTCTTTGAAATCTCTGCTTAGGAAACAACAGTTCCTCCGAAGGATTAAAAACGGAACACTTCCCTCTTTGACATACTAGCAATTGTTTTTTCAATACATAGGATGGAAACTGATGAGACTGTCTCGGTTTATATGGACAGACTTGGCACTCTGTTCACTTCTCTCTTATCAAAATGATCGGTAGAATTTAACAAGGATGAAGCCAATAGGTTTCTATAGTAATTGCTCTAAAAACAGAGAAATTAACAGAGAATTATTTCCTTTCTAGAGTCCCTCCCAACCTCCGGCTCCCTCTTTTAATAGAATTCTATAGCAGGGATATATTTCTGCAACAAATTCTACTGGCTTGTTCAAAAAAACACTTATTACAATAAGCGTATTGTCTTCTATTAAAATCTATAGGACTTTTCCTTAGGGGTCACTTGAAATGCAATAATCATAGTTACTTGAACTTCTCACATGGGAGTCCATGAAGACTTCAGAGAGTTTCTGACTCACATCAGTGGGTCAGAGAGGATGAGGGGAGGGGGTTTCTAAACCCTATGGAATCTGTGAAGGAGAAAGCAGCACTGACCCTTTAGGCTACCTCTCTCTGGTGCTGCCCAGCTTCTGCCCTCCCTGCTGACAGCACAGCTCTGCTAGGAACTATGCTGTTCATGCTGCGTGATAACCCTCTTCCCAAAGGGCTACAAGCACAGAGCAGGAGTTCATGCTGCTGCTGCTGCTGCTAGAAGGCAGCATAAATATATAAATCAGGAGAGTGGATAGTCCTTTGCTTAACCCTTATTGCCCAACACACAGCACCATGCAAGGTAAAGAGTGTGGCGGGGGGGCTGTGGAGAGCTCTCAGGAAATGGGGTGTATGAACTGGAGGTGCTGCTTCTACTATTCTCCGCTCCATACATCTACTCCTGCCTTTTTTCCCCTCTGCCCATGTAGATAGAGGGGAACATCTGGCTAATTATTATTAGTGGATTGGTCAGGGCTAGTGTGAAAGAGTCTCATTATACATGTTAGAGCAGCAAAGAATCCTGTGGCACCTTCATGTTAGGTCTATTATGTATGTGATTCTATGGTATCATACATCCCGCCCTCACCCTTGTATTTATGTTTTTGATGATTAATTTGCCATTCTTATTTCCTCTGCACAGGTCATAGTTGTCTGTTGTAACTTAGTAAAAACAGAAGGAGAAGGGAATTCTAAAATGTATTATCTGTAGGTATAAGTGTGTATGTCTAAAACCAGATTCTGTCCCTCAGCTATTTGATTTTGGGGAAAGGATTTGCAGAGAAGGTGCTTTTCATTAACTCATAATTAATTACATCTGCACACAAAAGGCATCAGACAAGTTTGGGCACACAGTTAGGCAACTCATTATATTGACTCTGGCATGGCATATTTAAATGGACACACATGCCCCCCAGATCTGCCTGATTGTTCCATTTTTTTTAATTTAGGTACACAGTCAGGCTGTTTGTTTTTTTTTTTTTTTTGCTATAAAGTACCTCCTGTTAAAAATGTTAACGCAACTGCAATCGCATGCCTAATTAATCATGTAATTGCCATTGTTACAACAGCACCTTTTTGAAAATTTAGCTATCAGAATGCTTTGATTACATGAAAAGAGCATGGAAGAATTCAGAAATACAAAGGCTCTCAACCTTGCATACTTTTGTAGAATTTTATTGTGCAAAATGTGGAGTGTCCTTAGTGCCTATTACAGGCTCTGAGAATCAAGGGCAGTCAGAAACTTTCAGGAGCTGCTGAGCGTCATCCAGGAATGGCCTCTTTAAAACTTAAAGAAAATGTCAATCACTTCTTGTGGGATAGGAATATTTAAGCAGAGCCTATTGTCTGGTAGTGATTAATGCAAGTAGGACTTGTCTACATGGGAAAATTTTGCTAGTTATACTGGTATAGTTATACTGATATTACCACTATGTGGATAGTCTGAACAGTCTCATTCCATTATAAGAGTTGCTTTTTTCTGTTTAGTTTAAACCCTTCCTAAGTGTAGGGTTGCCAGGTGTCCGGCCCAGAGCCCCATCCCAGAGCCCCCATCCCCTCCTGTAACACAACCCCCTGCCCTGGCCCTGAGCCCCCTCCCATACCCAAACTCCCTCCTGTAGCCCACACCACAAACCCCTCCTATGACCCAATCCCCTATCCCAGCCTGGAACCCCCTCCCACATGCCAAACTCCTTGGCCTCAGCCCAGAGCCCGCTCCTGCACATCAAACTCCTCATCCCCAGCCCCACCCCAGAGCCCTCATCCCCTCGCCCAAGCCTAGAGCCCCCTCCCACACCTTAACCCCTCATTTCTGGCCCCAACCCAGAGCCCATATCCACTCTGTGACCAGAGCCCCCTCCCACACTCTGAACCCCTCAACCCTATGCCCCAGTCCAGAGTCCCCACCTGTACCCTAAACCTCTCATCCCCAGCCCCAACCCAGAGCCCCCATCCCCAGATGGAGCCTTCACCCCCTCCTTTACCTCAACCCCTGCCCCAGCCCAGAGCCCTCTCCCACACCCTGAACCCCTCATTTCTGGCCCCACTCTGGAGCCTGCACCCCAGCCAGAGCCCTCGCCCCTTCCTGCACCACAACCCACTGTCCCAGTCTGGTGAAAATGAGCGAGTGAGGGAGGGAGGGAGGAGGAGAGCAAGTGACAGAGGGAGAGGGAATGGAGTGAACAGGGGTGAGGCCTCAGAGAAGGGGGGGCCTTGGAGATAGGGTGGGACAACAGGCATCGCTGGGCAAGGGCGTTCATTTTGTGCAATTAGAAAGTTGTCAACCCTACCTAAGCAGCATAAATTACTGAAGGAAAAGGTCCTCTTATACCAGAATAAGGCCACGTCTACACTACAGCATAAAATCGAAATTATTAAAACCGGTTTTATAAAACTGGTTTTATACAATCAATTTTACGCATCCACACTAGGGCACATTAATTCGGTGGTGTGCGTCCATGGTCCTAGGCTACCATCGATTTCCGGAGCGGTGCACTCTGGGTAGCTCAGTAAAAGAATGAGACCAATAACTTCGATTTCCGTCCACACTAACCCTAAATCGATATAGTAATATCGATTTTAGGGTTACTCCTCTCGTTGGGGAGGAGTACAGAAATCGATTTTAAGAGCCCTTAAAATCGATTTAAAGTGCCTTGTAGTGTGGACGGGGACAGCGTTAAATCGATTTAACGCTGTTTAAATCGATTTAACGCTGTAGCGTGGACCAGGCCTAAGAGTATTCACGGGGGGGATTATACAGGTATTGCTTTCCCCTGTAGATAAGACTTATGAATACTAGTGTCCAGTATTCTATCTGGTGTACTATGTCTTACTGTCCCTAAATCATTCAAAGTACTTTTACATAGGGATGAACAAATGGATCCAAACTTTCTCCCAAACTAGAAACCGTTTGGAAGGTAAAAATATGAAGTTAAAAAATGAGGAAAACAATAAAATTATGAGGAAACGTCTGGCTAGCACTGGGAGCAGACAAGCAGAAATAAAACAAGAACTTTTCTCCTTGTGCTATTTCCAACCCAGTTTTGCAGACTCAGTTTTGCAGATTAGGTTTGAACATGCAAAAACTTTTTGGTGATTATCCAAATGGAGCCTTCAAACATTGGGATGTTTTTTCAATCACTATGTTTATGCTTATTAGAATACCACCAGGGCTTTTCAGTGTATGGCTAATTTTATGTCCAGTTATAAAACAGTCGCTTTTCTGTATCAGTATTTAAAAGTAAAAACATACCGCTCAGTGTCACCTAGTAAAAGGAGCACTGGATGGATTCTGTTCTCGGCTTGGTCATTGACCTGCTGGGTGATCTAGGGCCAGGGCCGGTGCAAGGAAGTTTCGCGCCCTAGGTGAAACTTCCACCTTGCACCCACCCCAACTAATCCCCCCTCACGGCAGCTAACTCAGCATCTGACCCGGGGAGCCCCCCCCGCAGCAGCTATCCTCCACCACCACAACAGCTAACTCCTCTCCCCCCGGTCCCCCCATGGCAACTAACCCTGCCCAGGGAGACTCCTGCCACGGCAGCTAACCCTGCCTGGGGAGACTTCTCGCTCCCCCTACCCCCTCTGCCACATCAGCTAACCCTGCCTGGGGAGACTTCTCCCCTCTCCTCCCCCCGCCACGGCAGCTAACCCTGCCTGGATAGCTCGTCCCAGCTCACCTCGGCTCTGCCTCCTCCACTGAGCACGCTGGTACTGCTCTAATTCTCCTCCCCACCCATGGCGCTGATTGAAGGAGACTTAGAGCTGGGCTGTGTGCTCAGCGGAGGAGGCAGAGTGGAGGTAAGCTGAGGCAGGGAGTGGTTCCCCTGTGCGCTCCCCCGTTACTGCAGGCAGCCCTCCCCGCACACCCCCCACTCAGCTCACCTCCACTCCACCTCCTAGCCTGAGGGGACTTTTAGGCGCCCCCAACCACTAGGCGCCCTAGGTGGCCGCCTAGTTTGCCTAAATGGTTGCACCGGCCCTGTCTAGGGCAAGTCACTTCACCACTCTGATCCTCAGTTTCCTCATCTGTTAAACAGAAGGTAATGATGCTGACGTCCTTCGTAAAGTGCTTTGAGATCTACTGATGAAAATCGCTATGTCAGAGCTAGGTAGTATCATATTGTACATTTTAAGCCTGGTTCATAGGGTAGACATGCATGAAACCAGTTGAACACACCAACAGCTTTATGCCAAATCTCTCATATGCCAGCCTTACAAAGTAGAGATTGGGATTTTCTCAGAAATCAGACATCATATACTGGAGTAACGAGTACACAACCCAGGCCTATGTTTTATTGTATTGTTATGGAGGAATCTACTGATCTGTTCCCTATGTGGCATTCTTACTGAATTCAGTGGAGCTGTGTACATGTGAAGGTGATAGGGTTATTGGCTAAAGCACCAAAGAGCAGCATCTCAGACTAATATCTAGATTTTTTTTGTAGGTTACAGGCATTTTGTGCTCATCACTGCCTTCTTTCACAGCAGTTAAACCTTTGCAAAATATAAAAAGCTTTTACAGCTGGATGTGAGGCAGCCTTGATTAATCCTTTCATATTGCAAGAGTTAATGTGCAACAATAGCGGCATTCAGGGCTTTTTGAAAGTTCTAACAGTCTTCTTAGTTAAAGGTAAAGAACCGTTTTAAAATATGTCTTATGACATCCAGCACTGAGAGAGAATACTAATGCTGCAGTACACAGGATAGTTTGCTAGAAATTTTTAAAGGGACTAGTATCACTCTGAAGTTCACTTTTCTGTTTTGGAACAGGAAGCTGGAGCATGCAAGGGTGGGGGAGGATAAGTCTGGAATGTCAACTCAAGTGTAGTTGAAACGATGTCTCTATGATTTTTGCCCAAGAGCTTTCTGCTTCTTCACTGCACAAAAACACCCAACAAAACAAAATCAGTTTTTACAAGCCTCCAGGGTCTCTTACATAATATTCTGTAGAATATAAACTCTCACATTAAGCATAAAATGATAACAAATGAAAAACTTGCCCTCTGGACCATAAAAATCTCTCTGCAGTATACACATGTAGTACAATAGATCAAGGATGTATTGCATATGTCTCATGGCACCAGAGCAAGAATGCTACTTACAACAGGACAGTCCTTTCTGGACTGACTGTGCCTTATTCAAATTCCACAAGTGATGGGTGAGCTATGAGAGAACCACCAAAGGGTGAAAGAGGTACCTGAAAATGACATGGATGTCTCTAGTTTTGGATGGCAGGAGAAGGCCCACTTGTAAAACTTAGTGTGCCCAGCCTCTTAAAAGGGGGAAAAAAGGCACTAGATAGGAACTGCTACATGCCCCATTTTGCCAGACGTAGCAGATGTTTCCTCGATTGTAACATAAGCATTCAGAAAAGAAAAGCACTTGTTTCAGACTAAAGGACATGTCTGGTTTAATTGGGCATTGGCTACTTGCCCCCAGTTACACCCATCCTACAATTCCACTGTAGTCTGAGGGCACAATCTAGCCCCAAGCATGTGAATTTAGGAAGCAGTGTGACCAACGGATGTGAGTAGGAAAATGGATTGTAGATGGCAGAAACAGCCTAGACGAAAGGCCCATCAGAAAATGTGAACACATTAAATCCAGTATTTAGGGAGGATGTTAATGTGACAGCTCCTCAGGGAGTACAGAAAGAGCTGACTGCTGTTGGCAGACAATCCACTAGAGTAATATCCACTGAAAGAGTACCAGAGGCCCAAACTCCACACTGAGGCTTTGTCTGCACTAGCACTTTTCCCGGTAAAACTTTTGTTGCTCGGGGTATGGGGAGGGGGGAAATGACTGACAAAAGTTTCACTGACAGAAGCGCCGGGGTGGACAGTGCTATATTGGCAGGAGACGCTCTCCCACCAATATAGCTACTACCACTCATTAGGGATGGTTTAATTATGCTGGTGGGAGAGCTCTCTCCCACTAGCATAGAATGACTACTTGGGAGACCTTACAGCGGCGCAGCTGCAGTGGTACATCTGTGTCACTTTAAAGGTCTGTAGTGTAGACAAAGCCTTAGTCACACCAGAGCAAACCCTGATTCCATGAGAGTGCCCAGCATCACTCTCTTAGTTATTTCAATGGCCTCTCTTATCGTGGTGTGTAAGCTCCGGATGGAATCTAATTTGGCCCAGAATGTCTTCTGGTTTCTTTTGATATGTGTGCTGCGCTTTTATGTTGGATAGCTGACACAATGGCTAAATGTGGTTCAATGGGCTTAGATTGAAAGAAAAAGAAAAAAGCCATCTGAAGGACCCCCAGAGGCCATGAGTTGGCAAGTGTTGGGGGCAGGGTATCTGGATGGAAGGCCGACTGGCAGCAATCTCAGCACTGAGGCCATGTCTACATCTAAAATTTTGCAGCGCTGGTTGTTACAGCTGTATTAATACAGCTGTATAGGGCCAGCGCTGCAGAGTGGCCACACTTACAGCAACCAGCGCTGCAAGTGGTGTTAGATGTGGCCACACTGCAGCGCTGTTGGGCGGCTTCAAGGGAGGTTCGGGGAACGCGAGAGCAAACCGCGGCGAAGCTGGTCTCCTTTCCCGGTTTGCTCTCTCGTTCCCCGAACCCCGAGCAAGCAGGTCTCCTTCCCTGCGGTTTGCAGGGTGGTTCGGGGAACGCGAGAGCAAACCGCGGCGAAGCTGGTCTCCTTTCCCAGTTTGCTCTCGCGTTCCCGAACCACCCTGCAAACCGCAGGGAAGGAGACCTGCTTGCTCGGGGTTCGGGGAACGAGAGAGCAAACCGGGAAAGGAGACCAGCTTCGCCGCGGTTTGCTCTCGCGTTTCCCGGAACCACCCTGCAAACCGCAGGGAAGGAGACCTGCTTGTTCGGGGAACGCGAGAGCAAACCGCGGCGAAGCTGGTCTCCTTTCCCGGTTTGCTCTCGCGTTCCCGGAACCACCCAGCAAACCGCAGGGAAGGAGACCTGCTTGCTCGGGGTTCGGGGAACGCGAGAGCAAACCGGGGAAGGAGACCAGCTTGATTACCAGAGGCTTCCTCAGGTATGCTGGGATACCTGCTTATTCCACGGAGGTCAAGAAAAGCGCTGGTAAGTGACTATACTTGATTACCAGCGCTGGATCACCAGCGCTGGATCCTCTACACCCGAGACAAAACGGGAGTACGGCCAGCGCTGCAAACAGGGAGTTGCAGCGCTGGTGGTGCCCTGCAGATGTGTACACCTCCTAAGTTGCAGCGCTGTAACTCCCTCACCAGCGCTGCAACTTTCTGATGTAGACAAGCCCTGAGAGAAAGGGAGCTCAGAGGGATTGAAGGGAACAGCATCAGAATCTGAATGAGGAGCTTGGTTGTGACAAACAGCTGACAGACCTTCTTGCTCTCAGAAACAGGGATCAACTGTTATTGTTCTCAAGTTTCTATACAGATGCTGTAGTTCAGCACAAGTAAAGCTTGGGGGTGGGGGAAAGGGGAGACAATACAATTCAATTATCTCCATCACTTCAAATGGCTGATTGAGGGAGATCACTCAGGAAGCCATCCAGATTTCGAGAGGCAGCTAATCACCACTCTCTCTCTCTTTTTTTAATTCTGTCAAAGAAGGGCTAAATTAGGGAATGACAATTTGCAAAGCAGGATTGTATCAGGTCTGGAATAGCCATGAGATGAACTCTGATAATGCAGTCTGCAAGCCCTGAGAGCCAAAGCTGAGCAAAAATGTTTAATATGGTCAAATCCTTTAATCCTCATATCTGCTGATGCAGAAATGG